>NC_053390.1:299657413-299811612 GCF_905171765.1 Bufo bufo
TAAAAGTTTGCCTAATCACTGAACAAAATCTTCTGCGTAAACTGAGGGTCCTGTTCCATTTTTGTTTTGACCATTCTGCAAATTCAGTGCGCCGATCTGGGTCATCCTCGTTGAGATGCTGCAGTAGCTGGAGTTTGTAAGGGTGCCATTTGTGAGTAGCTAATATCCGCCGAAGGGATATTCGACTAATGCCACTCTCCAGTGACATGCGGCGAGTGCTACGCTGTGGGCTCTTGCTGAATGAAGCTAGGACAGCCACTGATGTTTCTTCATTAGAGACAGATTTCATGCGTCCTGAACCAGTTTCACAAAACCAGTTTCACAAAACTTAGCAAGCAGTTTGCTAACTGTAGCATGGGAGATGGGTGGTCTCGTAGGGTGTCTTGCATTGAAATCTGCTGCAATGACCCGGTTACTGCGTTCACCAGACATCAACACAATTTCCATCCACTCCTCATGTGTTAACCTCGGCGACATGTCCATGGCTGTAAACAAAAAGAAACTTGTAAATAACAATTTCTCCTGCGGTGTTGCTATCAGTGTGTGAAGAGTGGGAGAAGAGGGTTGCATTGACAATCCAACACAATGGGCATCACATTGAACACATTTTATAAGTGGTCAGAAACTCTTAAATAACTCATGAAAGAATAAAGTTACGTTAAAACCAATCACACCATTGTTTTTCCTGTGAAATTCCCAATAAGTTTGATATGTCACATGACCCTCTTCCTTTTGAAAAAACAAAAGTTGGAATCAAAATGGCCAACTTCAAAATGGCCACCATGGTCACCACCCATCTTGAAAAGTTTCCCCCCTCACATATACTAATGTGCCACAAACAGGAAGTTAAAATCACCAACCATTCCCATTTTATTAAGGTGTATCCATATAAATGGCCCACCCTGTACTTTATTGATCCAGTGGTCAATACAGGGGATGTCAGAAGACAGCCAGAGCGCTGGTATGAGTAGTATAGCAGCTGCCAGTAAGAGTGAGAAGAGGGATGATTTGTCTGGTCCTATACTACCCATCTCCAGGGATATCAGGGCTAGCTCAGGTGAACAGGGGAGAGATGTCTGGCATATCTGGTTGCATAGTTGAAGTATCTTGTGCCACCAAGGTTTAATTAGGTCGCAAGACCACCAGATGTGCATGAACGTACCTTTAGATACGTAACATCTCCAGCAAACGTCAGAGGCTGTTGAGCTGTACATACATGTTTTATCTGGGGTCTTGTACCAACGCATAAGAATATTGTAGCTATTCTCTTGGATGCGTATACACCTGGATATCTTGTGAGGGGAAATTAAAAGTTTGGTGATCTCTTGGGGTGACAGACTTCGCTGTAAGTCTCTTTCCCAAAGGCCCACAATTGCAGGTTTAGGAAGGGAGGAGGGTGACTTCAGGTGTTATATATTTTAGATATTTCAGCTGGTTTCTCTTGTTTGGGAGGCATTTTTTGCCCAGAGAAGTGCCTCTGTCTTGAGGAAGTGCTGTAGGATAGGGTTGTGAATCTGTGTATCTAGTAGCATGCATATTTCAGGGTCAGAGAGAATACAGCCCTGCTGATCAAGTAGTTGCAAAGTGGCAATCCCTGAAGATCTTAAGGCAGCTCTCTCTCAGTTCTTTGGGTGCCAAATCGATGATGTCTTTAATAAGCAAAAGAGGGGAAGGAAGTGTAGGACCTTCAGGGCTGGATGTGAACCACCTCCAAACCTTTAGGGTGTTGCGAGTGAGAGGGTTGGTTATTGAGCCAAGTGGTGGAAGCGCCTTATTGGCCAGCAGAAGAGCCCGAATGGAGGAGGGGAGTAAAGCATTCTCTAATTTGGGCCAGAATTTGTGAGTCGTTTCTCTGATCAAATCTATAGCTCTGGAGAGTTGGATTGCATTCATATAGGTCTCAGGGTCGGGGAGACCAATACCACCTGTAGATTTAGACTTGGTCAGCGTATCAAAGGAGATACGAGGGCTTTTACCTTGCCAAATAAACTTGCGAATAGTTTTATTCAGAGAGGCAAAATAAGATTTAGGTATTTCAATAGGGAGAACTTGCATCAGGTAGGTGAGTTTCGGCATGATCAGGGACATGAAGATGTTCTTTCTACCAAACCACGAGAGATATTGAGAGTCTAGGGAGTCCAGAGAGTCAGGTAAGTGAGGGGATAGTTTGACCCCCAAATAGGTTAATTGTTGGGTTTGCCAATTAAATGGGGAATTTGCTTGAAGAGAGGAGAGGCTAGCAGAAGAGAGGCCTATATGAAGCACTTGGGACTTGGAGGGGTTAATCTTGAAATTAGAAAGGGAACCGAAAAGACTAAGTGTTGATAGGATCTTGGGCATGGATTTATGTGGGTTGGTGGTGATGATTAATAAATCATCAGCAAACGCTGCTAACTTAAATTTTCGTGCTCCAACCTTCAGACCTCTAATTTCTCTATTTTGTCTAAGGGCTTGCAGGAGGGATTCCATCACTAGCACGAATATAAGGGGTGAGAGGGGGCACCCTTGTCTCGTTCCATTTCTAATAAAGAAACAGGAGGATAGTAATCCGTTGACTGACACGGACGCCGAGGAGCAAGTGTACATTGCAAATACTGCGTTGATATATAGTTCTGGAAATTAAAATTTTGACAGAATCAATCTGATATATGTCCAATCCACCCTGTCAAATGCTTTCTCGGCATCCGTGCCAATCAGGACAAAGGGGGTGTGTTTATGAGTGGCATAGTACAAGGCGTCTAATATTTTTGTGGTATTATCTTTCCCCTCTCTTCCTTTTACAAAACCCACCTGGTCCGGGTGGATTAGTTCAGGTAAAAATCTCTGTAACCTAGTAGCTAACATCTTGGCTATGAGTTTAAGATCTACATTAAGTAGGGAAATTGGGTGATAGTTGGAGCACAATGTGGGATCTTTGCCTTCTTTGGGTATTATTGTTATAGTGGCCTTAGTCATATGGGGTGAAAGTGGAAGGTTGGACATTGCAAGATTACAGACACGAAGCAGATGGGGTAACAGGGTGTTTTTGAAGGTTAAGAAGTAAGATATGGGAGACCGTCTGGGCCAGGGCATTTACCTCTGGGGGTAGATTTAATGGCTGCTTCTAGTTCCGAGACTATGAATGGTTTGGCTAAGGATTCCCGTTGTAATAGAGTTAAGGCTGGGAGGTCAAGAGTGTCTAGGAAGGAGTTAATGTTGGATTCCCTGCACAAAGAAGGATTAGGTAGGTCAGGGACTGGAAGATTGTAAAGGGAATTATAAAATAGCCTAAATTGATCAGCTATCCCCTCAGCCTTGAACAGTAGGGTACCCTGCGGGGACCTAAGAGATTAATGCGATTCATCACATATTTAGAGGCTTTATTGCCGTGGGCAAAAACTTTCTGCTGAACAGACAAGAAAAACTTGGCTGAGCGTTCATTTAAAAGGTTTTTTAATTGAGCTCTGAGGGAAGAAAGTTCCGCTAGTTGTAGGTCTGTCAGGGATTGTTTATGAGCTTTCTCTGCCATGTGGATTTTTGACAGCAAATCGCTGAGTTTCTTCTCTGATTCTCTCTTCAGAAAGGAGCAGAGACCAATTAGCCTGCCTCTGATGTATGCTTTATGAGCGTCCCAGAGGATTTGGGGGGATATCTCAGAGGTATTATTTATTAGGAAATATTCCTCAAGGTAAGAGGATATGAGGGCAGTATGTTTTGCGTTATTTAGTAGAGATTCGTTAAATCTCCAGTTGGATTGTCTTTTGGTTTTTTGGTCTGAGCGTATTTCACAGTAAATCGGGGCATGGTCGGACAGGGTAATATTTCCAATTTTTGGAAATTAACAGAATTGCAGTTTTTTCGTTTGGGATTAAAATATAATCAATTCTACTGTATGAATTATTAGCAGGGGAATAGAAGGAGTAATCAATTGCTTCAGGATTATGGCAGCGCCAAATATCCAAAACTCCCAGGTTATGTAATTTTGTATGCAATAATCTGAGAGCTTTCGCCGAGGCTGGGGATTTTTTGGAAGAGGTGTCCATTGAGAGGTTCAAGGCTATATTGAAGTCACCTGCCACAATCAGAAAACCTTCCCTATCAGGGAAAAGACTGGGGTGAGCCAGCGGTTTTGGTCTACATTTGGGGCGTATACAGAGGCGGCTCTAGACTTTGTGAGGCCTTAGGCGAAACTCGAACATGAGGCCCCCACAAAGATTGTTGGGATGCTCGTGATCTCCTGTACGGCGCCCCGCCTCAATCCTCAAGAAATAAACTGTTTCAACCACCGCACGGAGCGGTGGTGTGGTCAACACTCCCCCCTCCATGTATCTCTATGGAGGACTCGGAGATACACAAGTGTTGTTTCTGCGGCTCTCCCATAGATACATGGAGAGGGAGTGTTGACCACCGCTCCGGGCACAAGGAGATCCGGAGTACCATACAGGAGATCGTGGGGAATCCCAACGGCCAGACCCCCCTGATCAGACACTTGTCTCCTATCCTTTGGATAGGGGATTTATTTTCCTATCCCGGAGTACCCCTTTAATATGCAGTGACATCACAGTAAAGGGTTAATATGCACAGTGACAACACAGTACTGGGCTTATATTCACAGTGCATATTAACACTTTGTATTAACCCTGGCCCAGTTCTCTAAATCGACCCTCCCCCCGCACTTTGCTGTATTTGCCATACAGCAGCACATACCGGTCACATCCAGGGCCTCCAGGTGACGTCTCCTCGGATGTAGATCTTCTCTCTCATCATCTTCTCCATTCGGTCCCGGACACTTCTCTCAGCCGCCTCGTCTCTGCAGAGTGTGACACACGGACATCTTAGCTTCCTCACATTTCTATCATCATCCCCCAACCTGGAGCCCCCACAGTGTTATCCTGCTGCTCGCTGTGCCCCCAAATACTATCCTGAAGAAATATTAGTGCCCCCCATAGTAATAGTACTCCTCATAGTCCCACCAATAGTAATTCCCTTCTAGAATGCTCTCATTAGTAATACTGTCCCCCACACTGCCCACATTAAGTGATTTGCCCCCCACACTGCCCCATTAAGTAATTTGCCCCCCCACACTGCCCCCATTAAGAAATTTGCCCCCCACACTGCCCCCATTAAGAAATTTGCCCCCCACACTGCCCCATTAAGAAATTTGTCCCCCCACACTGCCCCCATTAAGAAATTTGCCCCCCACACTGCCCCATTAAGAAATTTGCCCCCCACACTGCCCCCATTAAGAAATTTGCCCCCACACTGCCCCATTAAGAAATTTGTCCCCCCACACTGCCCCCATTAAGAAATTTGCCCCCCACACTGCCCCCATTTAGAAATTTGCCCCTCACACTGCCCCCATTAAGAAATTTGCCCCCCACACTGCCCCATTAAGAAATTTGTCCCCCCACACTGCCCCCATTAAGAAATTTGCCCCCACACTGCCCCCATTAAGAAATTTGCCCCCCACACTGCCCCATTAAGAAATTTGCCCACCACACTGCCCCATTAAGAAATTTGTCCCCCCACACTGCCCCCATTAAGAAATTTGTCCCCCCACACTGCCCCCATTAAGTAATTTGTCCCCTCACACTGCCTCACAAATTTGTCCCCCACACACTGCTTCATATTATGAAATTTCCCCCCCACCTTGTACTTGTCCGCTGATCTGCTAGGGAGCTGCGCTTCGCGGGCATGAGTTCAACTTCAGTCACTTGACAGCGCAACCCCATCCTGTGGCGCGTAATCCTGCGAGACCTGTGACCTCCCGCCGGTCTCGCGAGATTACGCACGTAACGCACCGCACGACTGGGTTGCGCTGTCAAGTGACTGAATTCATGACCGCGCAGCGCAGCAGCCTAGCAGATTAGTGGACAGACAAGTACAAGGGGCATGGGGAATAGCATTCGGGGCCTGGAATGTTTTGACCTAAGGACGCTCCCACCCAACACTGCCGCAAGTACTTGTGGCGGTGTCGGGTGGGAGCCAGAGCGAGGCCCCCACCAGCGCGAGGCCTTAGGCGGTGGCCTAAGTGGCCTAATGGAAGAGCCGCCTCTGGGCGTATATGTTTGCAAAAGTAAACATGGAATGTCCCACCTGGCCTATGAGAATTAAGTATCGACCGTCCGGGTCTTGAACGTGAGATTTATATTGAAAAGGGAGCCCTCTACAAAAGCCAATGCTGACTCCCCTCGAGGCCGCACCCCCAGCACCACAATGGTACCAGCTAGGAAATTTAGAGTGAGAAAGGTTGGGGTAATTCCCATGTTTGAAATGCATCTCCTGCAAAAAGACCACTGAGCATTTCTACTTGTGCAGGAGAGAGAAAATCTGGGATCTCTTAGAAGGGGATCTCAGTCCCTTAACATTGTATGAAGCTAATTTAAAATCTGCCATGTCCTTTCAGGGAGAGGGGAAGTTGGAAAGGGTTTAAGTGGTGTAGCAAAGGGAACCTGACCAACCAGCAACAAGGTGGAGGAGAAAGTGCGGCCACGAGGGGAGCCAGGGAGCATCCAATCACTCGGAGGAGTCCCAACTTGCGTGTTCTGAATCTGTGTGGACACCTGTTTACACATTTGAGAGATTATTGGAGTAGCATCAGAATACCTGTCAAAACAATAACAATATGGAACACAAAATAAAACAGTGAATAAAGACAAGAGATGAATAAATATCATCCAAACAAGGTAGGTCATATCAATTGCGCCTTTCTGATTAGGCAGCATGTAGGGGGGGAAAGGGTATAATACCCAGAAGCATTACCCTCTGTAATGCCATTTATACTGGAATATATAGACTCAGGTAGTATTAGTGTAAGAATCAGGGAGTCTGCAAGGCTATAAAGAGAACCCTTATAATTTTTGCCTAATATGAAACAAGTAAGGGACAAATGGTGGGGGGGAGGTCTCATCTTCACCAATTGGTGGAGAGGATAGTGCGGAGTGTTAAAAGATATAGTTGAGCGAGATTGGGTAACTCACATGGCATCATAGGTATGGAAGGGTACACTTATACGGGAGGAAACTTGATCATAGTAATTAGCAGCGTGACTGGCCTAACCTTAAAACAGAAGGGAAAACTCGTCTCGACGTCTAATACTGGGCAGAGAGTAGAGCATGACCAAAGAGAATGAAAAAATACAGGCCTGGCTCTCCACTCAGTATATAGGATGTCGCCACACGGTAAACAGTGTAACAGTAACTTAGAGTTAGTAAGTCCTGTATGATGATGTTCTTAGTCCACCTAATCTGGAGGGGGGAAAAGCAGAACAGACTACTTATCCACCATGGTCAGACGTTTGGGGTGGAGAAGGAGTTCCCCCTTCTGCTTCTTTGTGGCTTTGGGGTGCATAGAGGCTCCCAGGGGGTCACCGTAGGGAGGTCAGGTAAGGAGCTCAAGTTCTGGACCATGTCCCAGTTCTCAATGGGCAATGGGGAAAGCTGAAGGAGGTCATATGCTTTATCCAGATCTGTAAAAGAGGAAATGTGGATACGCCGACCCTCATGCAGGAAAGATAAACCGAAAGTGAATGTCCACCTGTAAATAATTCTGTGCTGTCGCAGCCAATCGGCGAGAGGCTTCAAGGCTTTACGCTTTTTAAGAGTTGATTGCGCCAAGTCCTGGAAAATGGTGATACTGTTTTCCTCCCAATCCACAGAATTAGAATTTCTGGCGCTTGCCAGTATGGCTTCTTTTACAGGGAAGTGCAGGAATTTGCAAATTATGTCCCTGGGGGGCTCATTTGCTTGCGGTTTAGGTCTAAGAGCTCTATGGGCCCGTTCAAGCAGGACCTCATGCGCAGAGTCAGGGCCTAGAATTTTGAGGCATATCTGGATCACTGTTTCTGGGATGTCCAAGGCTGAGACAGTTTCAGGAATGCCTCTAAAACGCAAATTGTTGCGCCTGCTCCTGTTCTCTTGGTCCTCCATGGCTGTGTATAGAGAGTTAATGTGGCTTTGAGCTAAAGACAGGCTAGATGACACCTCGCTCTGGTGCTGCAGGATCGCGGCCTGGGCTTCCTCTAAAGCCTCCACCCTCCGGCCTATGTGTTTAACATCCTCTTTTATTGAGGAGATGTCCAGACTAAGGGAGCCCAGGGCTTCTGCAAGAGCCTCCTTTAGGAAAACTCTGGATATGGGCAGACAGTCTGCATCGCTGGGATCATCCCCTACCTTGTCGCCGCCGGTTGCTGTTGACAGCTTGTGTCCTGAGCGTGGTGTGCCGGGCGCCATCTTGGATTTGCGGCACACTGCCGCAGCGGCTGCTTTTTTAATAAATTTTTCCATCTCACCAGCTTGGTTTTGGGAGCGATTGATTCCCAGTTGTTATGTGGGCTTCTGGCCCCCGATTTTAACCATTGTAGAGTTCAGTTAGCCTATAATAAGGTGCTATGAGGGTTATGCAGGCAGGAGAGCAGCTCTTCACACGTCCATATGGCTCAAGCGCAGGCTCCGCCCCCCACCATCCATTTTTTTAACCCCTTAAATACCAGCTTATACTTGGTCCTCACTTCAGTTTATCTCTTTATTTGTCAGGTATTTCAATAGGTATGTTGCATTATACTAAAAAAGGAACTTATGCAACCTCATATATTGCACAAATAAAGGACAAAGGAACAGATCTTAGAAGTCTGAGGAAACAAGTACTCAGCTGGAGGGTTGTCATAAGAACATACTTGTGTTTGCTTAAATCTACAATTATTTACGTAGCTTGTTTCTGATTATAGAGGCTTATGCACATGAACATTGTTGTTTTGCTGACCACAAATTCCCAATCTGCAAAACACGGATACCAGCTGCGTGCATTCCACATTTGTGAAACGGAACGGCCAGGCCCTAATAGATATGTCCTATCCTTGTCCGTAATGCAGACAATAATAGGACAAATTCTATTTTTTTTGCAGAACGGACATGTGGAGATACAGACAAGGAATGCACGCGAGTCATTTCCATTTTTGTTTTTTGAAGGCCAATGAAAACGAATGGTTCCACATACTGTCTGCAAAAAAACAGGAACAAACACAGACAAAGAATAAGTTTGTGTGCATGAGCCCTAAGCAGGCTTTATGGTCAATCCAAGGCTTCCAGTGTCCCAAGCCATTGTCTGTTTAGGGGTGGAGGGTTAAACACACATGTCACCTGTTAGTTTTCTTTTTTTTTCGTTTTTGGATCTTCACTGAGTGGGACCTGTTGGAAAGTGAGGTGACATGGTTTAGGGTATTTTTTCTTAGGATGATGTCACACATAGCTTTTTGTTGCAGCTTTAATGAAGTTACTTTATTTGAGCCAAAGCTAAAAGTGGATTGAAAGAGAATGAAAAAAATTAAAAAAATAACTTTTCCTTTTTACTGGATCTACTTCTGGCTATGACTCAAGAAACCACATTAGAGCTATATACAACACAAAAATAAGCGTGTGACACCAACTTAAAGCTGAATTCTTTTTCTTCATTTTTATGGCCTTTGCTACATGAATTTTTGGTGCAGCTATGAAAAAAAAAAAAAAACTAGAGTATGATGCTTTTTTATAAAAGCCATAGACCCTAAAAACCCTACATAAATGCTAAAAACATACAATGTTCATGTAAGCTTTAAAATATGTTGTTATAGACAGCTCTGTGTCGCTCAGTTACAGTTCCATGGGTCCCCAGCTGTCTTCGCTTGGGGTTCCGCATGTAAACTTCTTGCATGGACTGGGTAATTTGGAGAGTCTGACTGCTGGTCACATGACACAGCTGAGAAGCAGAAGGGAGGTGATAACTCGCAAATACAGGAACTGGTAGGAAAATTACCTTTCACACAGATTACATCATGTACCTTTCTAGCAGGTCAGAGAATAAAATTTTTCTGTGGGCGTTATTAAAACCAATCATTAAAATACCTCAATACTTTAGTTTATAGTATCCTGTTACAATGGGTAAGAGGGTAAATGACAGTTAGCAAAGGTTAGGTAGTGAAAGTGACAGTTCTCATGAGCTATTATACCAAACAACAATAAATAATATTGTGGAGCCTGGATAACAGCATAGATAAAAGACCTTTAGGGAGATTTATCAAAACTGGTGCAAAGTAAAACTGGCTTAGTGGTTCAAAGCAACCAATCAGATTCCTCCGTTTTATTTTTCAGAGCTACTTTGGAAAATGAAAGGTGGAATTTGATTGGTTGCTTTGGGCAAGTAAGACAGTTTTCCTTTACAACAGTTTTAATAAAAGTCCCCTGTTGAGTTGAGTTTCCTTGTGCCCATACAAACCAATAGTAATCAATCATTGATCAAGAGGGCAAGTGGAATGCCAGTCTCATAAATACAATTGTATGGTAAATATAAGGACATATTCACATCCATGACATTGTTACCATTGTGAACAGTGATGGATAAAGCGCTACTTTTCATGTCATGTCATGTCTCCAACACCGATGTGATCAAATCTACTGCGCTATATACAGTACTACAAACAAGGATCAGTCTTTACAGTGAAGCTTTTGTCCATTACCTGCCTGACTTGCAATACATTTTCATTCACGTAAGAGGGGGAAGGTGCAATACTAGGCAGCGCTAATGGACAAAAGTGGTGCCATTTCTAGTAGAAAAACCTTACCATCTTTTTTTTTAATTGACAATTTTTTATTGTTTTCTATTTATCATAGCAAGGTACATGCTTGAAGACAAATTGTAAAAAACAATACAAGTGACATAAAAGAAGGCAGCATATACATTCGAAAAATTATCACAGGTTCAAGTAACTAGCGGGCGGATTAGACCCAACATTGACAGGTATCAGCTGTTATTAGGCATAGGTACAATTCTGGATAAACAGAGTATCAGGGATACTAGAGCTTATTTTCTGTGATGTAGGGAAGGGGCCGCGCGGGGCCACCAGGTTTTTCTAGCAGAATTCGGACAAGTGGTCAACATCAAATGGGTACATGTTGATAGAGTTTGTTATACAAATCCTCTATACATTTTCCATGGTGACCATACTTTTAGAAAAGAAGATCTAGAATGTGATTCCCAATGGGAGATTTCCTCCAGCCTATATATCTGATCTACTTTATTGATCCAGTGGTCAATACAGGGGATGTCAGAAGACAGCCAGAGTGTTGGTAGGAGTAGTCTAGCAGCTGCCAGTAAGAGTGAGAAGAGGGATGATTTGTGTGGTCCTATACTACCCATCTCAAGGGACATCAGGGCTAGCTCAGGTGAACAGGGGAGAGATGTCTGGCATATCTGGTTGCAAAGTTGAAGTATCTTGTGCCACCAAGGTTTAATTAGGTCGCAAGACCACCAGATGTGCATGAACGTACCTTTAGATACGTGACATCTCCACCAAACGTCAGAGGCTGTTGAGCTGTACATACATGTTTTATCTGGGGTCTTGTACCAACGCATTAGAATTTTGTAGCTATTCTCTTGGATGCGTATACACCTGGATATCTTGTGGGGGGAAATTAAAAGTTTGGTGATCTCTTGGGGTGACAGACTTCGCTGTAAGTCTCTTTCCCAAAGGCCCACAATTGCAGGTTTAGGAAGGGAGGAGGGTGACTTCAGGTGTTTATATATTTTAGAAATAGTTTTGGATGGGTATACCTTACTACCCTGCATTACCTCAAACCAGCTGGTTTCCCTTGTTTGGGAGGCATTTTTTGCCCAGAGAAGTGCCTCTGTCTTGAGGAAGTGCTGTAGGATAGGGTTGTGAATCTGTGTATCTAGTAGCATGCATATTTCAGGGTCAGAGAGAATACAGCCCTCCTGATCAAGTAGTTGCAAAGTGGCAATCCCTGAAGATCTTAAGGTGATTGGGCAGCTCTCTGTCAGTTCTTTGGGCGCCAAATCGATGATGTCTTTAATAAGCAAAAGAGGGGAAGGAAGTGTAGGACCTTCAGGGCTGGATGTGAACCACCTCCAAACCTTTAGGGTGTTGCGAGTGAGAGGGTTGGTGATTGAGCCAAGTGGTGGAAGCGGCTTATTGGCCAGCAGAAGAGCCCGAATGGAGGAGGGGAGTAAAGCATTCTCTAATTTGGGCCAGAATTTGTGAGTCGGTTCTCTGATCAAATCTATAGCTCTGGAGAGTTGGATTGCATTCATATACGTCTCAGGGTCGGGGAGACCAATACCACCTGTAGATCTAGACTTGGTCAGCATATCAAAGGAGATACGAGGGCTTTTACCTTGCCAAATAAACTTGCGAATAGTTTTATTCAGAGAGGCAAAATAAGATTTAGGTATTTCAATAGGGAGAACTTGCATCAGGTAGGTGAGTTTCGGCATGATCAGGGACATGAAGATGTTCTTTCTACCAAACCACAAGAGATATTGAGAGTCTAGGGAGTCCATCTGGGCCTGCATAGATGCTAAGAGGGGATTGTAATTTAGTTGGAATAGGTCAGGTAAGTGAGGGGATAGTTTGACCCCCAAATAGGTTAATTGTTGGGTTTGCCAATTAAATGGGGAATTTGCTTGAAGAGAGGAGAGGCTAGCAGAAGAGAGGCCTATATGAAGCACTTGGGACTTGGAGGGGTTAATCTTGAAAATAGAAAGGGAACCGAAAAGACTAAGTGTTGATAGGATCTTGGGCATGGATTTATGTGGGTTGGTGGTGATGATTAATAAATCATCAGCAAACGCTGCTAACTTAAATTCTCGTTCTCCAACCTTCAGACCTCTAATTTCTCTATTTTGTCTAAGGGCTTGCAGGAGGGATTCCATCACTAGCACGAATATAAGGGGTGAGGGGGGCACCCTTGTCTCGTTCCATTTCTAATGGAGAAACAGGAGGATAGTAATCCGTTGACTTACACGGACGCCGAGGAGCAAGTGTACATTGCAAATACTGCGTTGATATATGGTTCTGGAAATTGAAATTTTGACAGAATCAATCTGATATATGTCCAATCCACCCTGTCAAATGCTTTCTCGGCGTCCGTGCCAATCAGGACCAAGGGGGTGTGTTTATGAGAGGCATAGTACAAGGCGTTTAATATTTTTGTGGTATTATCTTTCCCCTCTCTTCCTTTTACAAAACCCACCTGGTCCGGGTGGATTAGTTCAGGTAAAAATCTCTGTAACCTAGTAGCTAACATCTTGGCTATGAGTTTAAGATCTACATTAAGTAGGGAAATTGGGCGATAGTTGGAGCACAATGTAGGATCTTTGCCTTATTTGGGTATTATTGTTATAGTGGCCTTAGTCATATGGGGTGAAAGTGGAAGGTTGGACATTGCAAGATTACAGACAGGAAGCAGATGGGGTAACAGGGTGTTTTTGAAGGTTAAGAAATAAAATATGGGGAGACCGTCCGGTCCAGGGCATTTACCTCTGGGGGTAGATTTAATGGCTGCTTCTAGTTCCGAGACTATGAATGGTTTGGCTAAGGATTCCCGTTGTAATAGAGTTAAGGCTGGGAGTGTCTAGGAAGGAGTTAATGTTGGATTCCCTGCACAAAGAAGGATTAGGTAGGTCAGGGACTGGAAGATTGTAAAGGGAATTATAAAGGGAATTATAAAATAGCCTAAATTGATCAGCTATCTCCTCAGCCTTGAACAGTAGGGTACCCTGCGGGGACCTAAGAGATTGAACGTAGCGGGAGTTTTTTCTCTGCTTAATGCGATTCATCACATATTTAGAGGCTTTATTGCCGTGGGCAAAAACTTTCTGCTGAACAGACAAGAAAAACTTGGCTGAGCGTTCATTTAAAAGGTTTTTTAATTGAGCTCTGAGGGAAGAAAGTTCCGCTAGTTGTAGGTCTGTCAGGGATTGTTTATGAGCTTTCTCTGCCATGTGGATTTTTGACAGCAAATCGCTGAGTTTCTTCTCTGATTCTCTCTTCAGAAAGGAGCAGAGACCAATCAGCCTGCCTCTGATGTATGCTTTATGAGCGTCCCAGAGGTTTTGGGGGGATATCTCAGAGGTATTATTTATTAGGAAATATTCCTCAAGGTAAGAGGATATGAGGGCGGTATGTTTTGCGTTATTTAGTAGAGATTTGTTAAATCTCCAGTTGGATTGTCTTTTGGTTTTTTGGTCTGAGCGTATTTCACAGTAAATCGGGGCATGGTCGGACAGGGTAATATTTCCAATTTTTGAATACTAACAGAATTGCAGTTTTTCGTTTGGGATTAAAATATAATCAATTCTACTGTATGAATTATTAGCAGGGGAATAGAAGGAGTAATCAATTGCTTCAGGATTATGGCAGCGCCAAATATCCAAAACTCCCAGGTTATGTAATTTCGTATGCAATAATCTGAGAGTTTTCGCCGAGGCTGGGGATTTTTTGGAAGAGGTGTCCATTGAGAGGTTCAAGGCTATATCGAAGTCACCTGCCACAATCAGAAAACCTTCCCTATCAGAGAAAAGACTGGGGTGAGCCAGCGGTTTTGGTCTACATTTGGGGCGTATATGTTTGCAAAAGTAAACATGGAATGTCCCACCTGGCCTATGAGAATTAAGTATCGACCGTCCGGGTCTTGAACGTGAGATTTATATTGAAAAGGGAGCCCTCTACAAAAGCCAATGCTGACTCCCCTCGAGGCCGCACCCCCAGCACCACAATGGTACCAGCTAGGAAATTTAGAGTGAGAAAGGTTGGGGTAATTCCCATGTTTGAAATGCGTCTCCTGCAAAAAGACCACTGAGCATTTCTCCTTGTGCAGGAGAGAGAAAATCTGGGATCTCTTAGAAGGGGATCTCAGTCCCTTAACATTGTATGAAGCTAATTTAAAATCTGCCATGTCCTTTCAGGGAGAGGGGAAGTTGGAAAGGGTCTAAGTGGTGTAGCAAAGTGAACCTGACCAACCAGCAACAAGGTGGAGGAGAAAGTGCGGCCACGAGGGGAGCCAGGGAGCATCCAATCACTCGGAGGAGTCCCAACTTGCGTGTTCTGAATCTGTGTGGACACCTGTTTACCCATTTGAGAGATTATTGGAGTAGCATCAGAATACCTGTCAAAACAATAACAATATGGAACACAAAATAAAACAGTGAATAAAGACAAGAGATGAATAAATATCATCCAAACAAGGTAGGTCATATCAATTGCGCCTTTCTGATTAGGCAGCATGTAGGGGGGGAAAGGGTATAATACCCAGAAGCATAAGAATCAGGGAGTCTGCAAAGCTATAAAGAGAACCCTTATAATTTTTGCCTAATATGAAACAAGTAAGGGACAAATGGTGGGGGGGAGGTCTCATCTTCACCAATTGGTGGAGAGGATAGTGCGGAGTGTTAAAAGATATAGGTGAGCGAGATTGGGTAACTCACATTGCATCATAGGTATGGAAGGGTACACTTATACGGGAGGAAATTTGATCATAGTAATTAGCAGCGTGACTGGCCTAACCTTAAAACAGATGGGAAAACTCACAGGGGAGATCCCTACTGTCTCGACATCTAATACTGGGCAGAGAGTAGAGCATGACCAAAGAGAATGAAAAAATACAAGCCTGGCTCTCCACTCAGTATATAGGATGTCGCCACACGGTAAACAGTGTAACAGTAACTTAGAGTTAGTAAGTCCCGTATGATGATGTTCTTAGTCCACCTAATCTAGAGGGGGGAAAAGCAGAACAGACTACTTATCCACCATGGTCAGACGTTTGGGGGTGGAGAAGGAGTTCCCCCTTCTGCTTCTTTGTGGCTTTGGGGTGCGTAGAGGCTCCCAGGGCGTCACCGTAGGGAGGTCAGGTAAGGAGCTCAAGTTCTGGACCATGTCCCAGTTCTCAATGGGCAATGGGGAAAGCTGAAGGAGGTCATATGCTTTATCCAGATCTGTAAAAGAGGAAATGTGGATACGCCGACCCTCATGCAGGAAAGATAAACCGAAAGGGAATGTCCACCTGTAAATAATTCTGTGCTGTCGCAGCCAATCGGTGAGAGGCTTCAAGGCTTTACGCTTTTTAAGAGTTGATTGCGCCAAGTCCTGGAAAATGGTGATACTGTTTTCCTCCCAATCCACAGAATTAGAATTTCTGGCGCTTGCCAGTATGGCTTCTTTTACAGGGAAGTGCAGGAATTAGCAAATTATGTCCCTGGGGGGCTCATTTGCTTGCGGTTTAGGTCTAAGAGCTCTATGGGCCCGTTCAAGCAGGACCTCATGCGCAGAGTCAGGGCCTAGAATTTTGAGGCATATCTGGATTACTGTTTCTGGGATGTCCAAGGCTGAGACAGTTTCAGGAATGCCTCTAAAATGCAAATTGTTGCGCCTGCTCCTGTTCTCTTGGTCCTCCATGGCTGTGTATAGAGAGTTAATGTGGCTTTGAGCTAGAGACAGGCTAGATGACACCTCGCTCTGGTGCTGCAGGATCGCGGCCTGGGCTTCCTCTAAAGCCTCCACCCTCCGGCCTATGTGTTAAACATCCTCTTTTATTGAGGAGATGTCCAGACTAAGGGGGCCCAGGGCTTCTGCAAGAGCCTCCTTTAGGAAAACTCTGGATATGGGCAGACAGTCCGCATCGCTGGGATCATCACCTACCTTGTCGCCGCCGGTTGCTGTTGATAGCTTGTGTCCTGAGCGTGGTGTGCCGGGCGCCATCTTGGATTTGCGGCACACTGCCGCAGCGGCTGCTTTTTTAATAAGTTTCTCCATCTCACCAGCTTGGTTTTGGGAGCGATTGATTCCCAGTTGTTATGTGGGCTTCTGGCCCCCGATTTTAACCATTGTAGAGTTCAGTTAGCCTATAATAAGGTGCTATGAGGGTTATGCAGGCAGGAGAGCAGCTCTTCACACGTCCATCCGGCTCAAGCGCAGGCTCCGCCCCCCACCATCCATTTTTTTTAACCCCTTAAATACCAGCTTATACTTGGTCCTCACTTCAGTTTTTCTCTTTATTTGTCAGGTATTTCAATAGGTATGTTGCATTATACTAAGAAAGGAACTTATGCAACCTCATATATTGCACAAATAAAGGACAAAGGAACAGATCTTAGAAGTCTGAGTAAACAAGTACTCATCTGGAGGGTTGTCATAAGAACATACTTGTGTTTGCTTAAATCTACAATTATTTACGTAGCTTGTTTCTGATTATAGGGGCTTATGCACATGAACATTGTTGTTTTGCTGACCACAAATTCCCAATCTGCAAAACACGGATACCAGCTGCGTGCATTCCACATTTTGTGAAACGGAACGGCCAGGCCCTAATAGATATGTCCTATCCTTGTCCGTAATGCGGACAATAATAGGACAAGTTCTATTTTTTTTGCAGAACGGACATGTGGACATACAGACAAGGAATGCACGCGAGTCATTTCCATTTTTGTTTTTTGCAGGCCCATGAAAACGAATGGTTCCACATACTGTCTGCAAAAAAACAGGAACAAACACAGACAAAGAATAAGTTTGTGTGCATGAGCCCTAAGCAGGCTTTATGGTCAATCCAAGGCTTCCAGTGTCCCAAGCCATTGTCTGTTTAGGGGTGGAGGATTAAACACACATGTCACCTGTTAGTTTTCATTTTTTTCGTTTTTGGATCTTCACTGAGTGGGACCTGTTGGAAAGTGAGGTGACATGGTTTAGGGTATTTTTTCTTAGGATGATGTCACACATAGCTTTTTGTTGCAGCTTTAATGAAGTTACTTTATTTGAGCCAAAGCTAAAAGTGGATTGAAAGAGAATAAAAAAAAAAAAAAAAAGTACTTTTCCTTCTTACTGGATCTTCTTCTGGCTATGACTCAAGAAACCACATTAGAGCTATATACAACACAAAAATATGCGTGTGATACCAACCTAAAGCTGAATTCCTTTTCTTCATTTTTATGGCCTTTGCTACATGAATTTTTGGTGCAGCTATGGAAAAAAAAAAAAAAACTAGAGTATGATGCTTTTTTATAAAAGCCATTGACCCTAAAAACCCTACATAAATGCTAAAAACAAACAATGTTCATGTAAGCTTTAAAATATGTTGTTATAGACAGCTCTCTGTCGCTCAGTTACAGTTCCATGGGTCCCCAGCTGTCTTCGCTTGGGGTTCCGCATGTAAATTTCTTGCATGGACTGGGTAATTTGGAGAGTCTGACTGCTGGTCACATGACACAGCTGAGAAGCAGAAGGGAGGTGATAACTCACAAATACAGGAACTGGTAGTAAAATTACCTTTCACACAGATTACATCATGTACCTTTCTAGCAGGTCAGAGAATAACATTTTTCTGTGGACGTTCTTAAAACCAATCATTAAAATACCTCAATACTTTAGTTTATAGTATCCTGTTATAATGGGTAAGAGGGTAAGTGATGATTAGCAAAGGTTAGGTAGTGAAAGTGACAGTTCTCATGAGCTATTATACCAAACAACAGTAAATAAGATTGTGGAGCCTGGATAACAGCATAGAAAAAAGACCTTTGAGGAGATTTATCAAAACTGGTGCAAAGTAAAACTGGCTTAGTGGTCCAAAGCAACCAATCAGATTCCCCCGTTTTATTTTTCAGAGCTACTTTGGAAAATGAAAGGTGGAATTTGATTGGTTGCTTTGGGCAAGTAAGACAGTTTTCCTTTACAACAGTTTTAATAAATGCCCCCTGTTGAGTTGAGTTTCCTTGTGACCATACAAACCAATAGTAATCAATCATTGATCAAGAGGGCAAGTGGAATGCCAGTCTCATAAATACAATTGTATGGTAAATATAAGGACATATTCACATCCATGACATTGTTACCATTGTAAACAGTGATGGATAAAGCGCTACTTTTCATGTCATGTCATGTCTCCAACACCGATGTGATCAGATCTACTGCGCTATATACAGTACTACAAACAAGGATCAGTCTTTACAGTGAAGCTTTTGTCCATTACCTGCCTGACTTGCAATACATTATCATTCACGTAAGAGGGAGAAGGTGCAATACTAGACAGCGCAAATGGACAAAAGTGGTGCCATTTCTAGTAAAAAAACCTTACCATCCATTTTTTTAACCCCTTAAATACCAGCTTATACTTGGTCCTCACTTCAGTTTTTCTCTTTATTTGTCAGGTATTTCACAAGGTATGTTGTATTATACTAAGACAGGAACTTATGCAACCTCATATATTGCACAAATAAAGGACAAAGGAGATATCTTAGAAGAAGTCTGAGGAAACAAGTAACATAGTAACATAGTATATAAGGCCGAAAAATAAATTTGTCCATCCAGTTCGGCCTATTATCCTGCAAGTTGATCCAGAGGAAGGCACAAAAAAAACTGTGAGGTACAAGCCAATTTCCCCCACTTAAGGGGGGAAAAATTCCTTCCCGACTCCAATCAGGCAATCAGAATAACTCCCTGGATCAACGACCCCTCTCTAGTAGCTATAGCCTGTAATATTATTACACTCCAGAAATACATCCAGGCACCTCTTGAATTCCTTTATTGTACTCACCATCACCACCTCCTCAGGCAGGGAGTTCCATAGTCTCACTGCTTTTACCGAAAAGAATCCTCTTCTATGTTTGTGTACAAACCTTCTTTCCTCCAGACGCAGAGGATGTCCCCTTGTCACAGTCACAGTCCTGGGGATAAATAGATGATAGGAGAGATCTTTATACTGACCCCTGATATATTTATACATAGTTATTAGATCTCTAAAGTGAAAAACCGTAATGTTGATAATCTTTCAGGGTACTGTAGTTGCCCCATTCCAGTTATTACTTTAGTTGCCCTCATCTGCCACTTCTCTGCCCAAGCCTCTAATCTATCTAGATCCCTCTGTAGTAGTATACTGTCCTCTTCAGTGTCAATTACTTTACACAGTTTTGTGTCATCTACAAAAATTGATATTTTACTATGCAAGCCTTCTACAAGATCATTAATAAAAATATTAAAGAAAATAGGGCCCAATACTGACCCCTTAGGTACTCCACTAGTGACAGTGACCCAATCTGAGTGTGTACCATTAATAACCACCCTCTGTTTTCTATTATTGAGCCAGTTACTTACCCACATACAGATGTTTTCTCCCAGTCCGAGCATTCTCATTTTATATACTAACCTTTTATGTGGTACAGTGTCAAATGATTTGGAGAAGTCCAGATATACGACATCCATTGATTCGCCGCTGTAAAGTCTAGAACTTACCTCCTCATAGAAACTGATTAAATTAGTTTGGCATGACCGATCACTCATGAAGCCATGCTGATATGATGTTATTTGCTTGTTTTCATTGAGATCCTCCAAGATAGCATCTCTTAGAAAACCTTCAAACAGTTTACCCACAACAGATGTTAAACTTAACGGCCTATAGTTTCCAGGCTCTGTTTTTGCACACTTTTTGAATATTGGCACCACATTTGCTATGCGCCAATCCTGTGGAACACTCCCTGTCAGTACAGAGTCCGCAAATATCAGAAAAAAAGGTGTGGCTATGACATTACTTATTTCTCTTAGGATATGGGGGTGTATGCCATCCGGTCCTGGCGATTTGTCTATTTTAATCTGTTTAAGTCGCTGTTGTACTTCTTCCTGGGTCAGACAGGACACTTTTAATGGGGAATTTATTTTTACATTCTGCATGTCAACTGACAGTTTATTTTCCTCAGTGAATACATTGGAGAAAAAAATATTGAATAGCTTTGCTTTCTCCTCGTCGCTTTTTGCAACTCCCCCCCTCATTGCTCTGTAGAGGGCCGACACCTTCAGATTTATACTTTTTACCATTTATATAATTGAAGAATATTTTAGGGTTAGTTTTGCTCTCTTTGGCAATTAATGTCTCGGTCTCTAGTTTGGCCGCTTTTATTTGCTTTTTACATATTCTATTTTTTGCCTTATAGTTTTTCAGTGCTTCCTTGCTACCCTACTGTTTTAGTGATTTAAATGCTTTCTTTTTGTCATTTATTGCCTTCTTTACAGTTCTATTTATCCACATTGGTTTCTTCTTGTTCCTTAACCTTTTATTCCCATAAGGTATGTACCTCTCACAATTAGATTTTAGGATGCTTTTAAAAATATCCCATTTTGTGGCTGCATTTTTATTTTTGAGGACTTTGTACCAATTAGTTAGGCCTCTAATACTCAAGGTCATAGCCTGTTAGTTGGCTAAAGTTTGCTTTTTTGAAGTTTGGTATTTGTGTTCCTCTCTGTAGAAATGCTTGTTTGAAGGATAATTGGAAGGTTATTACTTTATGGTCACTATTTCCCAGGTGTCCCCCAACCTGCACATCTGTTGTTCTGTCAGGTCTATTGGATAATACTAAGTCCAGTATGGCCGTCCCTCTAGTCAGGACCTGAACCAGTTGGGAAAGGTAATTGTCTTTGGTTATTGCCAAGAACCTGTATCCTTTATGAGATGTACAGCTTTCAGTTTCCCAGTCTATATCTGGGTAGTTGAAGTCCCCCATAATAACCAACTCATTATGATTTGCCGCCTTGTCTATCTATGTCATAGTCCTCCTCACACATCACTAATTCCAGTTCCCTAGTTTTATTAGTCAGGCTTCTGGCATTAGTATACATACATTTGAGAGGTTTATGTATATTTTTTACCCTACACCTTTCCTTCTGAACTGTTCTAGTCCCTCCTTCCATTCCTCCCCCAATCCCACTACCTTGCCCGAGGTCTCTATCTGCACTATCTTCCCCTCCTATAATGTAATTACCCTCCCCCCAGTCCCTAGTTTAAACACTCCTCCAACCTTCTAGCCATCTTTTGCCCCAACACAGCTGACCCTTCCCCATTAAGGTGCAGCCCATCCCTACGATAGAGCTTGTAGCTGATAGAGAAGTCGGCCCAGTTCTCCAGGAACCGAAACCCCTCCTTCCTACACCAGTTCTTGAGCCACTTGTTAACCTCCCTAATCTCCCGTTGCCTTTCTTGTGTGGCTCGTGGTACAGGCAGTGTTTCGGAAAACACTACCTTTGAGGTCCTTGCCCTAAGCTTTTGACCTAAATCCCTAAAATCATTTTAAAGGACTCTCCACATTCCTCTAACTTTGTCATTGGTTCCTATATGGACCATGACCGCTGGGTCTTCTCCAGCCCCTTCCCAGTAATCTGTCAACCCGATCCTCGATGTGTCAAACTCTAGCGCCAGCAAGACAACACACTGTTCGGCTATCACGGTCTTTGCGACAGATTGTCCTTTTTGTACCCCTAATAATAGAGTCTCCCACTACCAGCACCTGTCTGGCCTGCCCTGTTCTCCTAGTTCCCTGCTTACTGGAGCTGACCTTCCTCTGACTGGCAGAGGAAGTGTCCGGCTGCAGCAGTGCTGTCCCTGAACTGACATCCCCCTCATCTGCCAACCGTGCAAACTTGTTGGGGTATGACAGATCAGGGCTAGCCTCCCTTGCACTCTTCCCTCTACCCCGCTTTCTAACTGTTACTCAGCTAGCTACCTCACTTTCCTCAGCCTCCTTGCTATCACCCTCCCCCTCAACTACCCCATAGAGTTCTTGCTCAGTGAGCAACAAACTCTTTTCCAAATTGTTAACGCCTCTCAGTGTTGAAACTCGCCCATTTAGATACTCATCTGGAGGGTTGTCGTAAACTGGAGGGTTGTCGTAAGTACATACCTGTGTTTTTTTAAATCTACAATTATTTAGGTAGCTTATTTCTGATCATAGGGGCTTATGTACATGAACAATGTTGTTTTGCTGACCACAAATTCCAGATCCGCAAAACACGGTGTGGTAATGTGAACAGTGCTGGAAGGTGTGTTGTCCCACTTCAGGTACCTCAGATGGGTGAGACAGATAAAATCCAGAGAGTGTCAGTAGTCTCAGCAAAGCATAGTTTGCTGAAACATTTTTGTATACATTTTCTGGGCTGGATTTTACTTGGACTGGTGGCTAGGCTTGGTAAAGGAATTGCCAGTGCACACCATTCCAGTACGGGTTTTTCTTTCTACCTGAGGTGATCGCAGGTGAGGCCTGCTGTAATCAGGCTGGCATAAAGCACCTCAGAGTAGGTCAGTCTGGGGAGAGATACGCTGTGAGATACAGAGACCCAGAGCAGAGGCTCTGTGCGTGGTCTCAGCTCGCCAGGCTGAGAGACCACGGGGCATTGTGACAGCCCGAAGTTTGGGGAACGCCGTGACACCAGGATTCAAGGGTCCCAAGGCCGGAGTCGGGAGGACTGTTGGGCCACACTTCAACATACAGGTACGGGACTGATTACAGCCGGAGAGGCTGGGGAACTATGGGCTAAGAAAAAGCTGCATATGGGTTCCGTGTGTGAACAGGTTTCTGTAGCTGAGTCAGGGCCACGTTAACAGGTGTAGTGAGAGCCCAGCCGGGCAGGTATTTGTTTTGTTGTATGTGGGAACCTCACCACACCCAGTGATTGTTAACTGGACTGTTCCATGTATGAAAAATGTCCCAATAAATGCAATGTTTGGCTCCGAAAGCTGCGGTGGATGTTGATTCTTGAGAGAATGACCTCCCAGGTACAGCGATCCCTTACAACGGATACCAGCTGCGTGCATTCCACATTTTGTGAAACGGAACGGCCAGACACTAATAGAACTTTTTTTTTGCAGAACAGCCATGTGGACATATGGACATGGAATGCACAAGAGTCATTTCAATTTTTGTTTTTTGCAGCCTTATAAAAACGAATGTTTCCACATACTGTCCACAAAAAACAGGAACAGACACAGAGAAAAAAAAAGTTTGTGTGCATGAGCCCTAAGAAGGCTTTATGGTTCAAGTTTTCATTTTTTTCGTTTTTGGATCTTAACTGAGTGGGACCTGTTGGAAAGTGAGGTGACATGGTTTAGGGTAATTTTTGTTAGGGTGATGTCACACATAGCTTTTTGTTGCAGCTTTGATGAAGTACTTTATTTGAGCCAAAGCTAAAAGTGGATTGAAAGAGAATGAAAAATATAAAGAAAGTACTTTTCCTTCTTACTGGATCTACTTCACCAACCAAAAGGTGAATTCTTTTTCTTCATTTTTATGGCCTTTGCTACGTGAATTTTTGGTGCATCTATGGAAAAAAAAAAATATATAGAATATGATGCTTTTTTATTAGAGCCCTTGACACTAAAAACCCTACATAAATGCCAAAAACAATGTTCATGTAAGCTTTAAAATATGTTGTTATAGACAGCTCTGTGTCGCTCAGCTACAGTTCCATGGGTCCCCAGCTGTCTTTGCTTGGGGTTCCGCATGTAAATTTCTTGCATACACTGGGTCATTTGGAGAGTTTGACTGCTGGTCACATGACACAGCTGAGAAGCAGAAGGGAGGTGATAACTCACAAATACAGGAACTAGTAGTAAAATTACCTTTCACACAGATTACATCATGTACCTTTCTAGCAGGTCAGAGAATAAAAAAAATTTGTGGACGTTCTTAAAACCAATAATTAAAATACCTCAATACTTTAGTTTATAGTATCGTGTTATAATGAGTAAAAGGGTAAGTGATGATTAGCAAAGGTTAAGTAGTGAAAGTAACAGTTCTCATGAGCTATTATTTAAAACAATAATACCCAAACCATAGAACTAGCTCCATCTCATGGTAAGAAAAAAATATTTATTAAATACATACAATCACATATAGGTATAAAAACAGCAATAAGCAGGCATATTTCAGCGAGGAAAAAACCCAAAAGGGGACTGGGGGATCAACACACATGGGCATACAAAAAGTATTGGCGAACGCCACATAAAGGCCAAAAAAGGACAAGAAAACCCTGGACAAGATATCCAATAGGGGCATCAGTAGGCAATGTGGAATTCAAGAAGTTCAGAAAAATACCCAAGATAGGCGCGCCGATCCCTCAGTCTCCTTCCAACGCCGTTTCGCCAGCAACCTGGCTTCTTCCGGGGATAAGAAACTAATGAGAACTCTACCTTCTTATATATCGCTCTCACAGGTGTAAATCAATACAATCATCCTCATTTGGTGTGTGATGGAGCTTGACTCACCAATGAGGACTCGCATCATAGGTCAGGTGGTAAGGAAAGAAGGAAATCAATGAGGGTCATTGGAGTTCAACGAGCAGTCATCATGACACGTAGATCATGTGACACACACGTGACCGCTGCGCCAGCACATCGTCATTAGTGATGAGCGGGAGGTGCCATATTCGATTTCGCGATATTTCGTGAATATTCGCATGAATATTCGTGTTATATTCGTCGAAATCGAATATTCGCAATTATTCCAATTATCGCGAAATTATTTTTTCGCATATTGCGAAAATTTATCTTGATAGTATAAGGCAACGTTCCTATGCTAATGACTATGGCTAGGCTAATATGTGTATTTTACGAAATTTCGTAATATTGCTCTAACTTCGTCTCTTAGAATATTACGAATATTCTAAAAGACGAAGTTAGAGCAATATTAAGAACATTTGCAAAAGTCGAAATTGCGATGCGAGTAATAGAACACGAAATAGTCGCATGAAGATTTCAACTTAGCACTGCTATATTCCATATTCTAGCCTAATATGGAATATAGCTGTGCTAAATTAGCACTGCTATATTCCATATTAGGCTAGAATATGGAATATAGCTGTGCTAAGTTGAAATCTTCATGCGACTATTTCGTGTTATATTACTCGCATCGCAATTTCGACTTTTGCAAATGTTCTTAATATTGCTCTAACTTCGTCTTTTAGAATATTCGTAATATTCTAAAAGACGAAGTTAGAGCAATATTACGAAATTTCGTAAAATACACATAGATTGTATTTAAGCTAATATACTGCTATAGTAATAATTTTTAATAGTGTACATATTTTACAAAACTTAGGTTCAGAAGAGGCAAAAAAAAATTACAGGAAAAAAAAGGGATTATAGCACTATATTAGCTAAATTACAATCTATATGTGTATTTTACGAAATTTCTTAATATTGCTCTAACTTCGTCTTTTAGAATATTCGTAATATTCTAAGAGACGAAGTTAGAGCAATATTACGAAATTTCTAAAAGACGAAGTTAGAGCAATATTAAGAACATTTGAAAAAGTCTAAATTGCGATGCGACTAATATAACACGAAATATTCGCATGAAGATTTCAACTTAGCACTGCTATACTCCATATTCTAGCCTAATATGGAATATAGCAGTGCTAACTTAGCACAGCTATATTCCATATTAGGCTAGAATATGGAGTATAGCAGTGCTAAGTTGAAATCTTCATGCGAATATTTCGTGTTATATTACTCGCATCGCAATTGCGACTATTGCGAAATTTCGTAAAATACACATATAGATTAGATTGTAATTTAGCTAATATGGAATATAGCAGTAAGTTGAAAACGCCACTGACTGGAGCAGCCAGGAAGCCAGGAATCCAAAGGACAGGTAAGAACAATTTTAGGGAAGTGGGAAAGAAAAAAATATAATAAAAAAAAAAAAGAAAAAAACGAATATTCGATTTCGCGAATATATAGAACGATATTCTAAATATTCGCGAAATCTCTAAATTGCGATATTCGAGAAAAAAATTCGCAATTCGAATATTCGCGCTCAACACTAATCGTCATACCTGTCGCGCCCATCAGCATTCAGATAGTGTGCTGATAGGTCGCTCGGTTAACAGATAACAGCGGCATTAATGGCCATCACAATACAAATACAAATATGGTTTTCATTATAGAAAAAAGGGGCCAGAACAGTCTCAAAGAATATAATATATATGCTGTAATCCTTAAATATTAAAAGAAACGGAAAAGGAGGGGAGAAAGATGGGCAGAGGGGAGGGAGATAGGTCACATAATACATGACGCACCGAACCATTAGGTCACATGATCGGAACGTATACAGAACCTCCCCCCTATATCGAGCAGCATAATAATACGGAATTATACAAGTTAAATCAAAAGGCCAGTAATGTGAAACATGGTGAAGGTGAAGTAAGTGAAAGTAGTGATAAGGGTGAATGGTGATGAGTGAAAAAATAATAAGAAGGAAATAGAAAAAGAAGTGAGTGTGAAAAATACATGTGATTGATCATATTCATGATTTTATAATAAAGTGCCAATACATAATAATGCAATTCCATAAAGTAGATAATAGATAATGCACCTATTCAAATTATATTGCTAAATACATAATAACTAAACCGTGTTAAGAAGGATAAAAGTGTACATGTAAGTACTAGTCATATTATATATAATAACAAATATATGACATATATTATTCCTATAAAAAAGGATTTTTATATAGTTGCTGGGAATGTGATAATTAAAAAACTGTATAAGATATAAATAGTAAGGTTAAGGGCCCTAGATAACCAGGAATATCAAAATACATATAATAGTACACCACTATATATATAAATAACATAGTAGGCATATCATAATAAATTCATCATAATAAATAAATATTATATGTATATGTATTCCAAAATCCCAATTGTCCAATCAATCTCAAGAAGCCGTACGAAGGGATCCTCCACCTGAACAGTCCACCGCTCTCACTGGAACCAAATATCACAAATGCCATCCACCTGACCCATCAGAACACACCGCACATACATGGATATTAAAACTAAAAGAAAAAGAGAGGACAACATAATTAAAAACATATTGAGTGATAAAATAATAAAAACAAAGGGGCCGGACTGCGCCAGAGACCGAATGGGGACTCATACCTCATTTATAAATATGGAACAAAGGACATACAGTCCTGATCAAAAGTTTAAGACCACTTGAAAAATGGCAAAAAAAATCATATTTAGCATGGCTGGATCTTAACAAGGTTCCAAGTAGAGCTTCAACATGCAACAAGAAGAAATGGGAGTGAGACAAAACATTTTTTGAGCATTCAATTTAATGAAAACAACGAATAAACTGAAACAGGCTGTTTTTCAGCTGATCAAAAGTTTAGGACCACCCCTCCAAAAAAAAACTAAACCCCCCCAAAACAGAAATACAACTTCCAAACTTCAGTAATGAGTAGCTCCGCCGTTATTGTTGATCACTTCCAAAATTCGTTTCGGCATGCTTGATGCAAGCGTTTCCATGAGGTGAGGGGGAACATTTCTCCAAGTGGTGAAGGCGGCCACACGAAGGCCATCTACTGTCTGGAACTGTTGTCTATTTTTGTAAACTTCCCTTGCCATCCATCCCCAAAGGTTCTCAATTGGATTAAGATCAGGGGAACACACAGGATGGGCCAAAAGAGTGATGTTATTCTCCTGGAAGAAGTCCCTTATCCTGCGGGCATTGTGTACTGTAGGGTTGTCCTGTTGAAAAACCCAGTTATTACCACACAGACAAGGGCCCTCAGTCATGAGGAATGCTCTCGCAACATCTGGACATAGCCAGTAGAGATGTCGCGAACATAAAATTTAGCGAACGCTAATTTCCGCAAATGTTCGCGAACGGGCGAACCGGGCGAACCGCCATAGACTTCAATAGACAGTAGCGAATTTAAAAAAAAAACAGGGACTCTTTCTGGCCACAATAGTGATGGAAAAGTTGTTTCAAGGGGACTAACACCTGGACTGTGGCATGCCGGAGGGGGATCCATGGCAAAACTCCCATGGAAATTACGTAGTTGACGCAGAGTGTGGTAAGTTGAATTCGCAATGCGATTAATATAACCTGCATTAATCGCATTGCGATTACAACTTAGATCTGAGATCCTAATGGTTGTATTGCTAGAATTGACGAATATAACGAATATAGCACTATATTCTCAATTTTCGTTATATCCTAGCAATACAACCATTAGGAATCCAGCTCTAAGTTGAATTCACAATGTGATTAATATAACCTGTATTAATCGCATTGCGATTACAACTTAGATCTGAGTTCATAATGGTTGTATTGCTAGAATTAACGATTCCGAATATAACGATTATAGCACTATATTCTCACTCTTCGTTATATTCTAGCAATACAACCATTAGGAACTCAGATCTAAGTTGAATTCGCAATGCGATTAATATAACCTGTATTAATCGCATTGCGATTACAACTTAGGTCTGAGTTCATAATGGTTGTATTGGTCGGGCCGTCACGTGGTAAAGGGGGACAGGGGTGTGACTCACTGCAGCCTGGTGAGTGGCGGGGCGCCGCGGCAGCTGCCCTGCAGGAGTCTTTGGTGCCGGGAGGACGAGGTAGGTAGAGCGGCTCTGACTTTATAGACCAAATTATTTTAATAATATCCCAATAATAATAAGTTAATAACCTAACCCCATTCATAAATTACTGTGGATTATTATAGAGACGGCCCCAGGCCAGGAGACATAAGGGGTTGGGTTGAACTGTGGGCTGGGGCCACCCGGCCACATTTACTAATCTTTGCTCAGGGGGGCCCTCATAAATATAGACCCACATGGTGTGGACTGGTCATTTTTACTAAGGAATATAGTTTAAACGTTTATGTGCAAAAGAGAGAATAAAAAGTCAGCTCCAATCAGATATCTGCACATAGACCAAGACTCTGGGTCTATGCAGATATCTGATTGGAGCTGACTTAGTGACTTCTTTTTTTCTCTCTTTATCTCTTTATTATGGCTTCGGGGGGGGGGGGGGGGGCAGGGGTGACACCATTTTCTACCGCACTGGGTGACACCAGCCATAGCAACACAACTGTAACCATTAGGAACCCAGCTCTAAGTTGAATTCCCAATGCGATTAATATAACCTGTATTAATCGCATTGTGATTACAACTTAGATCTGAGTTCCTAATAGTTGTATTGCTAGAATTGACGAATATAACGAATATAGCACTATATTCTCAATCTTCGTTATATCCTAGCAATACAACCATTAGGAACCCAGCTCTAAGTTGAATTCGCAATGCGATTAATATAACCTGTATTAATCGCATTGCGATTACAACTTAGATCTGAGATCCTAATGGTTGTATTGCTAGAATTGACGAATATAACGGATATAGCACTATATTCTCAATCTTCGTTATATTCTAGCAATACAACAACCATTAGGAACCCAGCTCTAAGTTGAATTTGCAATGCGATTAATATAACCCGTATTAATCGCATTGCGATTACAACTTAGTCAAATTTGTGATACTGCAGCTTCAGAATGAATCTAAGATCGATGCTGTCCCTAAAATGGATGCTGTCCTTGCTATTTGATAGGAGGTGGGAGGGTCTGGGAGGGAGGGTATGCTGATTGGCTGGAATGTGTCTGCTGACTGTGAGGTACAGGGTCAAAGTTTGCTCAATGATGACGTATAGGGGGCGGACCGAACATCGCATATGTTCGCCCGCCGCGGCGAACGCGAACAAGCTATGTTTGCCGGGAACTATTCGCCGATGAATAGTTCGGGACATCTCTAATAGCCAGCGGCCGTTTGACGCCCCTGCACTTCCTGAAGCTCCATTGTTCCACTGAATGAAAAAGCACCCCAGACAATTATGGCGCCCCCTCCACTGTGGTGCGTAGAAAACATCTCAGGTGGGATCTGCTTTTCATGCCAGTAACGTTGAAAACCATCAGGACCATCAAGGTTAAAAAAAAATTAATCAGAGAATAAAACTTTCTTCCACCTTTGAATGTCCCATGCTTGGTGGTCTCTTGCAAAGTCCAAACGAGCAGTTCTGTGGCGTTCAAGGAGACGAGGTCTTTGAAGACGTTTTTTATTTTTGAAGCCCTTCAGTCTCAGATGCCGTCTGATGGTTATGTGGGCTGCAGTCAGCACCAGTAAGGGCCTTAATTTGGGTTGAGGATCGTCCAGTGTCTTGACGGACAGCCAATTGGATCCGGCTCAGTGCTGGTGAATTTTTTTTGGCTCTTCCACTCTTTTTTGTTTCATAACCCTCAGGATCATTTAAGAAATTCCAAATGACTGTCTTACTGCGTCCCACCTCAGCAGCGATGGCGCGCTGTGAGAGACCCTGCTTATGCAGTTCAACAACCCGACCACGTTCAAAAAGAGAGAGTTTTTTTGCCTTTGCCATCACAACGTGTGACTACCTGACAGAAAATGACAATGAATCCACATCTTTGCACAGATTTGGCTTTTTAAAGGCATGTGGTCCTAAAATTTGGATCAGCTGAAAAACAGCCTGTTTCAGTTCAATCGTTATTCTCAATTAATTGAATGCTCAAAAAATGTTTTGTCTCACTCTCATTTCTTCTTGTTGCATGTTGAAGCTCTACTTGGAACCTTGTTAAGATCCAGCAATGTTTTTGCCATTTTTCAAGTGGTCTTATACTTTTGATCAGGACTGTATCATCATTCAATTCCCTAGGTACCATACAATCCAACTCATGAATCCATCTTAGCTCCTTTTGTGCCAGGATTCTCCTCCAGTCACCACCACGTGCTGTGATGTAGATACGATCGATGCCTTCAACTCGAAAAGTCGCGCTGTCACAATTATGGAATTGTTTGAAGTGCCTAGGAATGGGTTTAAGCATAGTCACATCATCTTCATCCTTGGCCGCTTCTATACCAAGAACATGTTCCCGTGTGTGTCTCCTCAGTTCTCTTGAGGTCATGCCAACGTAAACACGTTGGCATGGGCAAGTCGCCAGATAGATTACTCCTAGAGTGCTACACGTGATATTAGGAGTAATCTTATATTGTTTCTCGCTTTTCGTGGGATTACTAAAATGTGAGGCTCTGTCTATGTTCGGACAGGCCACACATTTTCCACACGGGGAACAACCCCATTTGGCACCCTTGGAGCCGAAAATTCTCTGTGGATTGGGGCCAGAGCAATAGCTTTTGACCAGAAGATCCTTAAAAAATTTTGTCAGTCTATAGGTAATAGAAGGACAAGGAGGGAGAATCTTAGTCAAAGTAGAGTCTAGGTGTAGTACTTCCCAATATTTCGTTATGACGTCTTTCATCAGACGCCACTGAGAATTGTGATAAAAGATGTTATAAATCGTACCTTATCATCCGTATTGAGACTTTTTTCCTTTTGTCGATATACCAAAAGTTGATCTCTTTTCGCCTTTTTTGCCTTGTTGTACCCCTGTCGGATCTTTGCTCCAGGGTATCCACAATTTGAGAATCTGTTCCAAAGGTCCTGAGATTGTGTCTCAAAAGCTTCTTCTGTTGAACAGATCCTTTTGGCTCTTAAGAATTGGCTGTATGATATGTTCTGAATGAGGTTCGAAGGATGACATGAGTTTGCATGTAGAACCAGATTCGTAGAAGTTTCTTTGCGGAAAAGATCAGTGGAGATTTTTCCGGCTTCGTCAACTGAAATTTGGACATCCAAAAAATCCAGATGTGTTTTACTGATCCTGTGAGTCAATTTGATATTTAGATTGTTCCTATTCAAAGTTTCCACCAATTTGGTGAATCCAGTCTGTGGGCCCTACCACACGACAAAAATGTCATCGATGTAGCGAGCCCACATCTGGACCCCACCGACAATATCCCATACCTCTGTCAGGAACACCTCCCTCTCCCACAGCCCCAGGAAAAGACAAGCGAAGGACGGGGCACAGGCCGACCCCATCGCTGTCCCCTGGAGCTGCAGGTAGAAGGCGTCCCCGGACAGAAAGTAGTTATGGGTTAGCACAAACTCCAGTAATTCTAAGATAAACTCACCCATTTCTTCATCTATGTCCGCCATTGTTAAAAAGAATCGAACTGCTTCCAGTCTGTCCCTGTGACGAATGCTTGTATATAATGATTCCACATCACAGGAAGCTATCCACATATCTGGTTCCAAATGCAAGTCATTCAGTCGACGCAGTAGATCAGTGGTGTCCTTCACAAAGGATGGTAGCTGCTCCACCAATGGCTGCAATATGAAATCAATAAATTTACAGGCGAGTTCACATAGGTTCCCCATTCCTGAAACTATCGGACGCCCAGGTGGATTAGTGGCATTCTTATGTACTTTTGGGAGCATATATAGGCATGCTACTTTCGGATATTCTGGGATAAGGCTGTCAGCTTGTTTCTTTGTAATTATACCCCTTTCCTGGGCTCGTACGACTAAAGTCATTAACTCCCTTTTATACTGATCACTCGGATTATAGGTTAGTCGCTTGTAGCATGTGGAATCTCTCAACTGCCTATAAGCTTCTTTTTCATACATTTGTTTGGGCCAAATCACCACATTTCCGCCTTTATCCGCCGGTTTACAAATTATATCCTTCATAACTTGCAATTCTCGAATGGCCTTCCTCTGTATATACGTCAAATTGTATGACTTACCACGATTGTCAATCGCAATCCTGTGGAAATCCTTCGTGACTAATTGCAAGAAGGCATGGATATTGGAATATTGATACAGTGCCGGGAAACGTTTAGATTTTGGTAGTAGTGATTTTGGAAACTTACCACAGCCAGCTGCAACGTTTGGTTCCTGTTCCTCCATGAGTTCCTCCAAGATTGTGATTGCTTCTTTTTCTGGTATAGTGGTCAAAGCGCCTGCTAAAGTATCCTTGCCGGAATATATCTTTTTAAAAAACAGTTTTCTGGCGAATAGATTCAGATCTTTTATTGCTGTAAAGCAATCAAAATTGTTAGAAGGGACAAATGAAAAGCCATAATTTAGCACCTCTAGCTGTGCCTTCGAAAATTCCCTCTCTGATAGGTTGATAACCTTGAGATTGGAGTTCTCCCCCTGGTCCTCCGTGCCATGTTTAGGATTGCTGTTTTTTTGATGATGGTACTTAGATGGTTCCTTCCTTTTTGCCTGACGAGAGTGGTATCTTGCAGGGGGTCCAGCCGATCGATTGGAATCACCACCTGTTGATATGTTGGAAAATGTATCATGTGACCTATCTCCCTCCCCCTCCCCTTCTTTCTCCCCTTCTTTTCCGTTTCTTTTTGTATTTAAGGATTACAGCATATATATTATATTCTTTGAGACTGTTCTGGCCTCTTTTTTCTATAATGAAAACCATATTTGTATTTGTATTGTGATGGCCATTAATGCCGCTGTTATCTGTTAACCGAGCCACCTATCAGCACACTATCTGAATGCTGATGGGCGTGGCCAGTAGGACGATGTGCTGGCACAGCGGTCACGTGTGTGTCACGTGACCTACGTGTCATGATGACTGCATGTTGAACTCCAATGACCCTCATTGATTTCCTCCTTTCCTTACCACCTGACCTATGATGCGAGTCCTCATTGGTGAGTCAAGCTCCATCACACACCAAATGAGGATGATTGTATTGATTTACACCTGTGAGAGCACTATATAAGAAGGTAGAGTTCTCATTAGTTTCTTATCCCCGGAAGAAGCCAGGCTGCTGGCGAAACGGCGTTGGGAGAAGGAAACTGAGGGATCGGCGCGCCTACCTTGGGTATTTTTCTGAACTTCTTGAATTCCACATTGCCTACTGATGCCCCTATTGGATATCTTGTCCAGGGTTTTCTTGTCCTTTTTTGGCCTTTATGTAGCGTTCTCCAATACTTTTTGCATGCCCATGTGTGTTGATCCCCCAGTCCCCTTTGGGGGGTTTTCCTCGCTGAAATATGCCTGCTTATTGCTGTTTTTATACCTATATGTGATTATATGTATTTAATAAACATTTTTTTCTTACTATGAGATGAAGCTTTAGTTCTATGGTTTGGGTATTAATTTTTGTATAGTTAAAGCTCCCTTTACGTGATCATTACCCGGTGCTTATAATTGGTGGGTATTCCAAACAATAGTAAATAAGATTATGGAGCCTGCATAACAGCATAGAAAAAACACCTTTTGTGGAGATTTATCAAAACTGATGTAGAGTAAAACTGGCTTAGTGGCCCAAAGCAACCAATCAGATTCCCCGTTTTATTTTTCAGAGCTACTTTGGAAAATGAAAGGTGGAATTTGATTGGTTACTATGGGCAAGTAAGACAGTTTTCCTTTATAACAGTTTTAATAAATGCCCCCCTGTTGCGTTGAGTTTCCTTGTGCCCATACAAACCAATAGTAATCAGTCATTGATCAAGAGGGCAAGTGGAATGCCAGTCTCATAAATACAATTGTATGGTAAATATAAGGACATATTCACATCCATGACATTGTTACCATTGTAAACAGTGATGGATAAAGTGCTACTTTTCATGTCATGTCTCCAACACCGATATGATCAGATCTACTGCGCTATATACAGTACTACAAACAAGGATCAGTCTTTACAGTGAAGCTTTTGTCCATTACCTGCCTGACTTGCAATACATTTTCATTCACGTAAGAGGGGGAAGGTGAAATACTAGGCAGCGCTAATGGACAAAAGTGGAGCCATTTCTAGTAGAAAAACCTTACCATCCATTTTTCTTTTAACCCTTAAATACCAGCTTATACTTGGTCCTCACTTCTGTTTTTCTCTTTATTTGTCATGTATTTCACAAGGTATGTTGTATTATACCAAGACAGGAACTTATACAACCTCATATATTGCACAAATAAAGGACAAAGGACAGATCTTAGAAGAAGTCTGAGGAAACAAGTACTCATCTAGAGGGTTGTCGTAAGTACATACCTGTGTTTGTTTAAATCTACAATTATTTACGTAGCTTGTTTCTGATTATAGGGGCTTATGTACATGAACATTGTTGTTTTGCTGACCACAAATCCTGGATCCGCAAAACACGGATACCAGCTGCGTGGATTCTACATTTTGTGAAATGGAACGGCCAGGCACTAATAGAACTGTCCTAATCTTGTCCGTAATGTGGACAATAATAGGACAAGTTCTATTTTTTTTTGCAGAACGGACATGTGGACATACAGACATGGAATGCACACAAGTCATTTGCGTTTTTGTTTTTGCGGCCCCATGGAAACTAATGGTTCCACATACTATCCGCAGAAAAACAGGAACAGACACAGACAAAATATAAGTTTGTGTGCTTGAGCCCTAAGCAGGCTTTATGGTCAATCCAAGGCTTCCAGTGTCCCAAGCCATTGTCTGTTTAGGGTTGGAGGATTTAACACACGTCATCTGTTAGTTTTCATTTTTTTTGTTTTTGTATCTTCACTGAGTGGGACCTGTTGGAAAGTGAGGTGACATGGTTTAGGGTAATTTTTCTTAGGATGATGTCACTCATAGCTTTTTGTTGCAGCTTTGATGAAGTAATTTATTTTAGCCAAAGCTAAAAGTGGATTGAAAGAGAATGAAAAAAATAAGAAAGTACTTTTCCTTCTTACTGGATCTACTTCTGGCTTTGGCTCAAGAAACCACATTAGAGCTCAGTACAGCACAAAAAGCAGTATGTGACACCAACCTAAAGCTGAATTCTTTTTCTTCATTTTTATGGCCTTTGCTACATCAATTTTTGGTGCATCTATGGAAAAAAACAGAACTAGAATATGATGCTTTTTTTTTTATAAAATGCCATTGACCCTAAAAACCCTACATAAATGCAAAAAACAAACAATGTTCATGTAAGCTTTAAAATATGTTGTTATAGACAGCTCTGTGCCACTCAGTTACAGTTCCATGGGTCCCCAGCTGTCTTCGCTTGGGGTTCCGCATGTAAATTTCTGGCATGGACTGGCTCATGGACATTGCTGCAGCTAATGACTGGCCTCAGCATTGACAGGTCCCCAAGCGGGATGTGACCCAGCAGTGACATGCCGCTTGGGGATAGGTCACCACTGCGCCCAGTCATTGGCTGCAGCAGCTCACATCACCCTGCCAATGTCAGAAGTATACATGCAGGTAACAAAGTGCAGTAAAAAGTACATATACTGTAGGAGGGTAAAAATAATCACCATGTGGTTAACCTTTCTAACAAAAAGACACTATCAAAGGCACATAAATATAACGTACAGACCCGATTGATGGCACCTCCACAAACCCCAACACGTGTTTCGCATCATCTTTGTCATTTCCCCTGAGGAAGCGAATGTGAAACACTTGTGGAGGTGCCATCAATCGGGTCTGTACTTTGTATTTATGTGCCTTTTGATAGTGTCTTTCTGTTAGGAGGGTTATCCACATGGTGATTATTTGTACCCTTCTATATGTACTTTTTACTTGGACTAGCATTAACCCCCCTTTTAGCTGGCACACTCCTTATGTGGATGTTTGTCTTTGCCAATCTATATATATATTTTATATTGTTCCTAATATTTGAATAAATATATATTTTTATATACTCTAGTGTTTATTTTCATATGCGGGTGTTGGGGTGTTCCCTGATAGGAGTTGCTTGTTATAGGCACCTGTGTTTTTAATTTAAATTTTTTGGTTGATAATCGGGCCCTCATTTGAGGCTCCCGTTGTGTTTAGGTCTGATTGGTTATCTGGTTGTATTAGAGGCAGAGCTTGTTAAGAGCTCATTTGCATCTCTTTCGACTTAGGGAAGAAATGGCACCAGGATGTACTATGAGAAAAAAGCAAACCGGTGGAAGCAATGCTCTGCTGTGAAACCTTGGGTTCTGCAATTGATGTGGATGTTACTTTTATATGTTCAACCTACTCAAACATTGTTGTAGTACACCCCTTCATGATAACACTATTCTCTAATGGCAGTGGTCTCTTTCAGCAGAATAGTTTGCTTAACCACATTAAAACTATTGTTCAGGAACTGAACTGTAGACTTAGACTTAAAATTCCCCATCTCTCAATTTGATGAAGCATGGGGGATGTGCTAGAAAAACAAGTCAAATCATGGGTCTACCACCTCACAATAAACTGTACTTAAAGGATCTTCTGCTAACATCTTGGTACCAGATACCCTTGGACACCCTCACAGGTTTAGTGGAGTCTATGCCCATTGGGTCAGAATGGTTTTGACTGCATTAGTGGGGTCTATACCATATTATGCGACTGGCTTTAATGTTATGTTATGGCTGATTGTTGTATACAGATGAATAGCATGATTTTTTGCACTCGTACAGAATCTGACAGAAACGACCTCTATGTAAGATCATTGAGAAGCATATGAAAGTGCAGTAGAGGCCTCATGCACCTCTACTGTAATACAGCCCTGTGATTACCTTAAGAACGATATTACAAAAAGCAGTGACCTGGATAACAGGGGGAAGTGTGATGGTGGCTTAGGAGAGGACGGAGTTGGAAAAGAAAGTGGAAGTTGAAGTTACTCACAAGGCTTGTCATTCTCCAGCTCTCCCTTGAGCAGGCATGCAGTGATTGGAGGGCACACCCTTTCTTCCCTCAGGGTACTCCCTGGATTTAGGGCTCCTGCTTGGTGTTAGGTGGGGTGCCCTTGGTGAAGATGGGTTTTGGAGTGCAACGCAGGAGAGCAGCATGAAAGCTTGTCCTTGGGTCAGAAGATAAATAGTGGAGTCAATGACCAGGTTTGGTTACAGTAAACTAAATCTCTCTTTATTGAATAGATGAATCTAGGTAGTAGTGCATATAGCAGCAAAAGGCACTGTTTTGAGGCATATCACAAAGAATGCTCTTCCCAATACCTGTGTCTAGACAGCAGTAATGAGTAGTAGTAGTATTTCCTGTGTCTCATTCTAAACTTACTCTGCAATCTTACCAAATAACCACAGACATGCAATTCCTTTCTAATTAATTCTGTCTGCAATTTCCAGGCTGAGGGGTGCAAATCTCAGATGGCCGGTTGATCTCCAGAACATTGTGGTCACTGTAGTAATATACCCTTTCCACATGCAGTCCAAAACCATAGACGTGTGTTACCTTGAAGGGGTTGTCTTCACTTCAGCGAATGCTATTTATCACGTAGAAAAAATGTATACAAGCCACTTACTAATGTATTGTTATTATCCATACTGCCTCCTTTGCTGGCTGGATTCATTTTTCCATCACGTTATACACTACTCGTTTCCATGGTTACGACCACCCTGCAATCCATCAGTGGTGGCCGTGCTAGCACACTATAGGAATAATCACTGGATTATGCGATCCAGGCCACTAGAGATGCTTTTTCATAAATATTGTGCAAGCACAACCACTGCTGCTGGATTGCAGGGTGGATGTAACCATGGAAACGAGTAGTGTATAATGTGATGGAAAAATGAAACCGGCCAGCAAGGGAGGCAATATGGACACAATACATTAGTAATTGCCTTGTACTAACTTTCTCTACATGATAAATGCCACTAACTGAAGTGAAACAACCCCTTTACATATATGTTCCTTTTCTTTCCCTCAATGGGATTCTTTCAGCTAAACTGTTTTCCGGCAGCTTTTCATTCTCAGGAATGGTGTTTTCTGGACAAGGCTTCTCTTTTTGCCTACTTTGCAGGAGTTCACACATGTAGGTCATGCTCTAGCTTTGCTTTATATACATAGTGATCTGCTGGTTCACTGCTAAAGGGTTAATGTTGTGGTTCACTGCTAAAGGGGTAATGTTGTGGTTCACTACTGTAGATGTTAAAAAGTTTACTGTGATGCTACGATTTCTGCACTCTGTATTCCAAATAGAATGAACAATCAGAGGGTTCATGTACAAAATCATACATTACATAGCAACAAACAAGTCAACAATTAAAACAAGAGGAATGAGGGCCCTGCTAGCAAGAGCTTACAATCTAAGAGGAGACAGGGGTGACACAAAAGGGAAAAAGTGTTTGTACAATGATCCAGCCATCTTAAAATTAGGGGAGTAGATATTAAGTTTCATGACCCAACCACCAGCCAATATTTGTAGTGCTTTTGACTGCATGGGGTGTGGTAGATAGTGATTGATGATGGGTCAGGTTCACAAGAGACGAGAAAAAGGCTTGTTTCACATTTGCAGCAAACAGATCCGTTAGGCTGTTCTGGCCGGGAACAGCCTGCTACATCCGTGAATACCGGGCGCAACCGTGCACTGCCAAGATATTGTTCGGCCCCATTCACTTTAATGGACAGCGGTGGAGGAGATCTGGCTCCTACCCGGCAAATATGCAGAGGAGCTGCCGGACAAATACCGCTGCACGCAGCAGTTGTTGCCCGGCTGATTCTCGGCATATTTGCCGTGTAGCTGACGGATCTCCACCAGTGGAGAGCTTTTTGGGTTAGAATGAGCAGTTTTAATTGGATTCTATACTGTATGGGCAACCAGTGCAATGACTGGCACAGGGCAGAGACTTCATCATAGCGGTTGTAGAAGAATATAGAAAGTCGAAAACCCCTTTAACATCCTTGATCTTTTTACTTCTATTGTTAATATATTGAAATTATTCTATGATGTCATCTTTGTGCTCGGATCGGCAACCGTTGGTACCTATCCTATTCTACCTAACTAAGCAGTAGTGTGAATGCCGGAACTGCTGAAAATAGGGCAGGCTAAAGAGGTCCACCCTAGTAGAGTGCCTATAAAAAGTGATGGGAGGGTGGGGTGAGACACCCAATCGTTGTTTTGTTGAGGACCCTGCAGGTATTTTATGCAGGTAACCCCGCCTTCCCTCGCACAAATCCAGCTAATTAATTAGCCTATAACATGTCTTTCCTTTTCTCTAAAGATGCCCATACACATGACACAAAATGTGGTTAAACTCGCTAATTTCATTGGTGTATCTGAGGTCCTCCCTACTCTTCAGGGTAACGAGCATTAGTGGAATTCTGCATGCCTAGTTATGTGCTTTCATGGGAGAAAAGCTACTGCCAAAGCCTTATTCCCTTCTTCTCAGTGAAATAAACATGCACATCTGGGTTACCCCATGATTATCTTACAATCAGGTAAAATTTTATTTTATGTTTATGATTACCCTAAGACATACAGATGTATCAGAGTTAACAGTCACTTTAATAATGAGTTAACTAAATGTGATAACTCACCTGTGTGTGTTAACTATGCTACATCTGTATGCAACTATGTAACCGGTAATGGACCTTTAAGCCATTGTGGGAGGCCCACGTAGTACTTGATGGATGCATGCATTACTAAGGGTTAAATGCCCTGAGTAAAGTCCTAAAGGGAATGCCAGATTCCTCCCTCTTTGCCATTCAAACTAGTTGTCTCCCATGAGATTCTTGTAACCACCAAGCTTGTTGCATCACAGGATTTTGGTAAAACCACTGTTTTCAAGTTACAACTGTGTCCATTTGTTTCCTTCTGCAATCTTTGAGTAGGGAACCACCTACATACCACTTACAGGCCAAAAATATCTTAAATAGGTCTCACTCGCCATCACCTTGTCTCATACCCATCAGATGTATCCTAGAATTACACACAATAGTATTTTTTTTTCTAAAGGGTTTATAATGTGCACTTAAATTTATACAGCAGATAAAATAATGGCCTGGATGAGAAGTTGAGACCAATTGAATGGTTGGAATTTGTTATGTCGTCACATTTATTTCAAGATTTAGTGGGTTAAATGTGAACTGATGTTTGCAATGTTTGTTCCTGTTTCTTCAGGACAAGGTGTATACAGAAGACCCAGTGAACCATGTCTAAGGCCATAAGCTTCTTGATGGGTAAGCTCTAAGAAACTGCAATTTATATCTACTGTACATACTGAAAGATAACATTACTTAGAAGGAAGTAGCTCATACTGTCACATTACTGGCTCAGCATGGAATGTGTTAAAATGTGTTCTCACTTCAGATTATACACTGCTGGTATCCAGGGGTTACAACCAGCAGTTGTGGTCGGCCTTGTACACTATAGGAAAAAGCGCTGGCCTACAGTATGTGCGCTCCCACGGTCCCGGCCATCAAAGATGTTTACAATGTGTTCAAGCATAGCCAACCTCTAATGGATTGCAAGGTGCAGTGTATAATGTATATAACAATACATTAGTAAGTGTCTTGTATTAACTTTCTCTACATGATAAATGCCATTTGCTGAAGTAAGAGAACCTCTTTAAGGTTGGAGTTTCAAATGTCATAAGAAATGTATTATGAGGCACAGATTTGCGGTATAATTTACGCTATTTTCTGATATACATTACTGTAATACTGTTGGGTCATGAGAGGCTATGCTCCTCCTGCTAAGCCATACGTTTTTTATCACAAAAATGGTGGAAGAAGCATAAAATTGAGAGAAGAAGCATTGATGGATCTATAAGGTAAAGGACCCATTATCAAAAACTCTTTTTTTTTTCACCCTTAAGCTTCTCATTTTTATTCTTATTTTATGTTCTGCCATTATAATCTGGTCAAATGTCTGGGCCGTAACAGGGCACACATCTACTTTATTTTTTATGTCTCTGTGTGTTCACTTTCCACATTTGTCACAAGGACCATTTAGGGTATGTTACCCTTATGGAAAGTCCTTCTTGGAGAAAACATAAACTTTGTCCCCTGGTGGACACTTAGATGAATGCTCAGATGGAAACAAGGAGTCGCAACATTTCTGTCTAAGCTTCAGCGAAGAGAGGCCATCGGTCTCTGACCTTTGCAGGGCCTTCTAGCTCGGAGGGCTGGGGACGATTTGTCGGAGGCCTTCTGCTTCTGGTATGCTGCACTTTTTAGTAGCACTTGGATGAACAAAGTAATGACCTGGAGCATATAATAATAATTTTAAAAAATCCTACCGAAATCATATTACAGGATTAATACCCTAAACACAGGGATGTCACAGAACATGTACAGTATAGTGCACATAATATCCAACCTTAGGTGTAATACACACAGTGGTGAAACTACAGGTGTAATGGACATGGTGATATCACAGTAAAAGTGTAATACACATAGTGATTTCATAGCTAAGGTATAATACACACAATGATATCTCTCTACAGGAATAATAAATATAGTGATGTCAACAGCATAGGAAGTCACAGTGAGATTGTGCTAGAATAGTGCATATAGTGCATACAGTGCTCAGGGTGTATAACTCTACAAGCATAATGCACACTGTGATGTCACATAAAAAAAACACAAGGTCCCAGTACATGGATAATGAAAACTGTTAACTCTTAAGAAAGAGTTATTGCACACAGTGATGTCACATTATGAGAACAAGGGTAACATTACAGAGCAAAGGATAAAAACATAGTGATGTTACTATGGCCGTGATGTCAGCACATGACTAGTTCATTCAAAGAAAATTCACACAGTGATTTCACAGAACATAATAACGCAGTGATGTCACAACACAGGGATGGGGTCATCACTGTACAATTCAGAACAAATGCAAATGCAAAAAAAATTGTTGCTCCATAATTTGAGTTTGACCTTTCAGGTGCCAGCTCCCTTTTGTGATTTTAGAGTCTGACACCCCTGGTAGTGGCAGTTACAATGCATTTGGAAAGTCTTCATATTTCAGACCTTTTCACTTATTTTGCGAACTTAAATAAATAAAAAATCAAGTTTTCCACATCAATCTACACTCCACACCTCATAATGAGAAATTGAAAACAGAGTTTTTATAAATTTTTGCAAATTTATTAAAAAGGAAAACTAAAATTTTGCATTGACATAAGTATTCAGACCCTTTGCTATGACACTTGAAATTTAGCTCTGGGGGCATCTCACGTCTCTTGATCATCTTTGAGATATTTCTACAGCTTGACTGAAGTGCACCTCTGGTAAATGCAGTTGATTGGACAAGATTTGGAAAGACACACCTGTCTATATAAGGTCTCACAGCTGAGAATACATATCAGAACAAAAACCAAGCCATGAGAAGGAAACTGTCTTTGGAGATCAGAGACAAGATCATGTGGATCTCCAGAAAGTAGCCGGCACTCGGACCCAAAGCACACCCGCACGGGGAGGACACAGAACCACAACGTAATGAAGTAAATCCCAGCGAGTGCTTGTGGTAGTCTTCAATTCTTTAATTCATATCAAACAGTACATATTACATGGACGCATTTCGGGCATTGGGCCAAAACGTGTCCATGTAATATGTACTGTTTGATATGAAATAAAGAATTGAAGACTACCACAAGCAGTCGCTGGGATTTACTTTATTACGACAAGATCGTGTGGAGGTACAGAATTGGAGAAGAGTACAAAACATTTCTGCTGCACCAAAAATTTCCAAGAGCATAGTGACCTCCATAATTCTTAAGCAGAGCAGGGCGTACATAGGTCGTACATAGAAATCATTGGGCCCCATAGCAGGAATCTGAATTGGGCCCCCTTAACTCCGCCCAATACCCACCCCTAGCCCATCCCACTACCTGCCCTGGATTCTCCCCTGTCACACCCCCCTTTGCCAAAAATACAGAAATACAATGTATAAATAACCAAATGAAATCGTTAGGGATAAATATTTTTTTTTCTTAACCAGCTTTGTTTCAGCAACTAAAAAAAATATACAGTACAGACCAAAAGTTTGGACACACCTTCTCATTCAAAGAGTTTTCTTTATTTTCATGACTATGAAAAGTGTAGATTCACACTGAAGGCATCAAAACTATGAATTGACACATGTGGAATTATATACATAACAAACAAGTGTGAAACAACTGAAAATATGTCATATTCTAGGTTCTTCAAAGTAGCCACATTTTGCTTTGATTACTGCTTTGCAGACTCTTGGCATTCTCTTGATGAGCTTCAAGAGGTAGTCACCTGAAATGGTTTTCACTTCACAGGTGTTCCTTGTCAGGTTTAATAAGTGGGATTTCTTGCCTTATAAATGGAGTTGGGACCATCAGTTGCGTTGAGGAGAAGTCAGGTGGCTACACAGCTGATAGTCCTACTGAATAGACTGTTAGAATTTGTATTATGGCAAGAAAAAAGCAGCTAAGTAAAAAAAAACGAGTGGCCATCATTACTTTAAGAAATGAAGGTCAGTCAGTCAGCCGAAAAATTAGGAAAACTTTGAAAGTAAGGGCTATTTGACCATGAAGGAGAGTGATGGGGTGCTGCGCCAGATGACCTGGCCTCCACAGTCACCGGACCTGAACCCAATTGAGATGGTTTGGGGTGAGCTGGACCGCAGAGTGAAGGCAAAAGGGCCAACAAGTGCTAAGCATCTCTGGGAACTCCTTCAAGACTGTTGGAAGACCATTTCAGGTGACTACCTCTTGAGGCTCATCAAGAGAATGCAAAGAGTGTGCAAAGCAGTAATCAAAGCAAAAGGTGGCTACTTTGAAGAATCTAGAATATGACATATTTTCAGTTGTTTCACACTTGTTTGTTATGTATATAATTCCACATGTGTTAATTCATAGTTTTGATGCCTTCATAGTCATGAAAATAAAGAAAACTCTTTGAATGAGAAGGTGTGTCCAAACTTTTGGTCTGTACTGTACATATTTCCAATAATCATTGAAAAGTACAGATGGCCCTGAAAAAAATGACTCCTCACATAGCTCAATACACCAACTACCAAAAATTTGAGGGGTCAGAATATTATTATATATTTTTTTTCAGTATTAAAACAAAAGAAAAACTATACATATGTGGTATCACCATAACTGCACTAACCTGGAAAATAAAAGTAACAGGTCAGTTTTACCGCCTAGGAAATGGTGTAAAAAAACAAGCCCTCATATTGCTATGTGAATAGAAAAATCTAAAAGTTGCGGCTTTGGGAGGGCTGGGAGTAAAAAACAAAAAACAAATAAATGGAAAAATTTTCGGTCATTCAAGAATTTTAAGTGTACCTAAACTTTTAAATAAAGTTTATTAACCCCTATTGTTAGTGTTAGAGTTCATGGGGAAGGCTGGAGCACACTGTCCTCAACCTGATAAGCCTTATAAGTTACATACAGAACATAGTGTGCCCCCCTACCCAGGAACTCTGCTTGCTGCTGCAACAAGACCCCCTCTTACCCTCACTAACTATCCTCCCACCATAATTTTTTTTCTACATAGAGGCACAGCACTGAACTCACCTTATGCAGGCAGTGGCACACAGGGGCAGGCAATGCTGGGGGCTGCTGGCCTTGGTGGCAAGCTGAAAGCTGAAGCAGGCAGCGGGTGAGTCATTGCAAGGTCCGCCCACTCAATTCTGTCTGCTGGTGCGAGCAATACACTAGCCAATCAGCAGCAGAAGCTTAGCCTGCTAAATTCTGATTGGCCAGTGCAGCGCCTAGCAGAAAGAATAGAACGAGCTCTAGCCTGGCTGCAGTGCTGGCAGGGACATCGGTGGTGGTATGTGCACTGTGTGTCACACAGTGGGGCCTAAGAAGAGGGGAAGCATGGCTCGCCGGAGAGGCATAATACATAAATAACATTTGTAGACATTGTAGGGGGGGGCCTTACATGTACTCTGGCCCGCCCTGCCACGGGCCCCATAGCAGTTGCATAGTCTGCCGCTATTGGCAGTACGCTACTGGTTTGGAGCTACAATTACTTTTCCTAGAGCTAGTTGTCACACCAAAATAAGTAATCAAAGGAAAAGGGCTTTGGTAAGAGAGATGACCAAGAACCCAAAAATGGACATTATGGTAGAGTGGCCAGAAAGAAGCCCCTCCTCAGTAAAATGCACTTGAAAGCCCGCCTGGACTTTGCAAAAAAAAAAAAAAAAACTTAAAGGACTCCTATACTTTGAGAAACAAGATTCTCTGGTCTAAAGAAACAAAAATCAAACAGATCTACTGTCACATATGGAGGAAAACCGGCACTGCTAATCACCTGTCCAATACCTTCCCTACAGTAAAGCATGGTGGCAGGATCATGCTGTGGGGGTGCTTTTCATCAGCTGGGACAGGGAGACTGTCCTACTCAGCTTTCCATCAACCTTGACCGTGGTACCGAGATATTCTTAATACATATTCTCTGCAGAAGCAGACAGTTAGATTATATTAACCACAAACAATATGGGTTTTTAAATGTGGAGGCACCAGTGACACCTATCATTCATGCTCTGCCCAAAGTTCACAAGGGTCTGACCCCTCCCCCACTTCATAAATCACTGAAAAAGGTGCACCACAATGATAAGCAACTAAAAATGCTGGCTAATCCCTCAAGCTGATGATGTTAAAAGCTGAGACTTTTGCCAACATATTCCAGTCAGGAACATATCGGAGCCCTTTTGCACCACCGTCAAGGTATCTCAGTGTGGCAATGGGTCCTACCACAAGACTACCTATGGTGTGTGAACAAGGTCTGATAGGTGCTCAGATCCAACTCACAGCCAGGCTCCCACATATCTCCATAGTAGGACCACTAATGCAATGTGAGGTAGAATAAAGCTGCAAGCCCCACCTATAACAGACCATGTGACACAGACTACCAGGTGCAACTGAATGTTACCAGCAAAACACAATGGCACATTCAATACATCTATAGAAAAAAATAAATCACTAAAATAAAGTGGCCTAAATGGGAGGAACTGCTCAAAAACCCCAAACACTGTAGCGTGTTTCTAACCAGGGGAGCAGTTCCTCCGCATGTGGTCCAGCATAATGGGGATTAGCAGCGGACCACATGCGGAGGAACTGCTCCCCCGGTTAGAAACACGCTACAGTGTTTGGGGTTTTTGAGCAGTTCCTCCCATTTAGGCCACTTTATTTTAGTGATTTTTTTTCCCCTCCCCCACTTCACCCGATAGTTTCAGGAATCGGTTCTTTAACTGAGAGGTTGGGGGAGTGGTTATCAGGGCTTTTTTCTCAAAGAAAAGGTGGTGGAACTCACCCCCCCTCCCCTGGCCACGCCCTTACCCACCCCTATGACCGCCCCCTAAAACCGCCCCTTTAAAGAACAGGGTTGCAAGTAAAATTGCCAGTGACGGTCGTGACAGCCAGGCTGCCAGTGCCCGTGGCCGCCGCCGCCCTAGTCCACACATGGGCAGCGCAGCCTGGCCTGGCCCCTTCCTTCCCTCCCAGTATAAAATGCCCCTATACAGAGCCCCCATATAAAATACCCCTTCTTTTTAGCCTCTGTAGATGTCCCTATAGTGCCACCCAATAATGTGCCAGTAATAAGTGCCCCAATAGATGCCCCCCAATCATGTACCAGTAAGATGTGCCCCCATATCATGTGCCAGTAAGATGTGCCCCCATAGATGCCCCCCAATCATGTGCCAGTAATAAGAGCCCCCCACCATCATGTGCCAGTAGCCTGAGTGCCCCCCTATCATGTGCCAGTAGCCCCTCTATCATGTGCCAGTAGCCCCCCTATCAAGTGCCAGTAGCCCCCCTATCAAGTGCCAGTAGCCTCCTATCATGTGCCAGTAGTCCCCCTTATGTGCCAGTAGCCCCCATTATGTGCCAGTAGCCCCCCTTATCCCTTATGTGCCAGTAGCCCCCCTTATGTGCCAGTAGCCCCCCTTATCCCTTATGTGCCAGTAGCCCCCCTTATGTGCCAGTAGCCAGTAGCCCCCCTTATGTGCCAGCAGCCCCCCTTATGTCTGTTCCAGCCCAGCAGCCCCCCTTATGTCTGTGCCAGCAGCCCCCCTTATGTGCCAGTAGCCCCCCTTATGTGCCAGCAGCCCCCCTTATGTCTGTGCCAGCAGCCCCCCTTATGTCTGTGCCAGCAGCCCCCCTTGTGCCAGAAGCCCCCTTATGTGTCAGCAGCCCCCCTTATGTGCCAGTAGCCAGTAGCCCCCTTATGTGCCAGAAGCCCCCCTTATGTGCCAGCAGCCCCCCTTATGTCTGTGCCAGCCCAGCAGCCCTCCTTATGTGCCAGGATTGTAATTTTTACATATAAAAAAAAAAAATAAACTTATACTTACTTACCTCCTCCAGGATGCGATGCAGGCCTCTTCCGGCCTGTGTCCCTCGCTGGCTCAGGCGGCGCGATGACGTCATTGCGCCGCCTGCACCGGCCTCTGATAGGCTGCCAGCACTAGGCCGGCAGCCTATCAGAGGAACAGGGAGGGGACACACCTCTCCCTGCCCTGCCGCATTACAGACATTTGTATTGCCGTCCTGAGGACAGCGATACAGATGAGATGATTTTGGAGATGAGTGAGCGCTTCCACAATGTAAGCGCAGCGCTCATCTCCTGCTGTGCTCTGCCGGCACCCCCCTTCTGACAGCGCCCCGGGCGGCTGCCCGGCCCGCCCCAAGAAACGGCCCTGCAGTAACTAAAGGGGGGTGGGGCGAGTTGGCAGAAAATGGGTGGCGGAACACCGTTCCGGGGCGTTCCGCCAGAAAAAAAGGCCTGGTGGTTATACTCCTTGCTACAACCGCTAGTCAAGCGTGTACCTGAATATATCAAGGGTACATCAGATGTACTCAGATCTTTTTTTTATAAACAATTGAAGACCGAATACACATCATTAACCACCGATGTCATAGCATTATATCCTTCAATCCCTCATAATATTGCAATGCTAGCTTTAGAATACCATCTGCATAAATATAGTATACATAGAACAGGCTTTATTGACTATGTTTTGGAAGTGACTTCGTTCTAGCTCACCCATAATTATTTTTCATTTTATCAAAAGTTTTTTGTCCAAACCAGGGGGGTATCGATGGGGGCCAAATTCTCACCCTCTCTTGCCAATCTCACTATTGGGAAGAACCATATGTATATTGTGAAGATAATCCTTTTTCCCACATGATAGAGTGGTATGGCAGGTACATCGATGACTTGCTCCTTATTTGGAGTACTCATATGATAACCCCTATAACCTTTGTTTCACTAGCTCACAAGATTCCCAAAGTATCAGTTTCTTGCACCTTAGATCAACAGGTGTCCCAGATAAGATTATTAAAACGGAAACTTACTGTAAACAAATAACGGGGAACACTATCTTGAGAGCGAACGGTCACTATCCCATTCATACAATCAAAGCTATCCCGGTAGGAGAGTTCATTTGAGCCCCAAGAAATTGCAGCTTGGATGTTGCATTTCAAAGGGAGTGTGAAAACATCATAACACGTCTTTCCAGTAGGGGACACCCACAATGGATGTTAGCACAGACTGTAAAAAACAAGAAGTCCAACAATCCAAATACAGAGAACTCTGGATGTCCCACACTGGTATTAACCTACAGCCGCCAATTGATGCAAATAAAACAAGTTATCAGTAAATGTTTACCAATTCTCTATGAGGATAATTTTTTATATGATACATTAAAGGATGGCTGTAGAACAGTATCGAGGAAAGGTACCAGGAAAGGTTAAAGGACCTTAATATGTATAGCTTGGAAGAAAGAAGAGACAGAGGGGATATGATAGAAACTTTTAAATACATAAAGGGAATCAACACGGTAAAGGAAGAGAGCATATTTAAAAGAAGAAAAACTACCACAAGAGGACACAGTTTTAAATTAGAGGGGCAAAGGTTTAAAAGTAATATAAGGAAGTATTACTTTACTGAGAGAGTAGTGGATGCATGGAATAGCCTTCCTGCAGAAGTGGTAGCTGCAAATACAGTGAAGGAGTTTAAGCATGCATGGGATAGGCATAAGGCCATCCTTCATATAAGATAGGGCCAGGGGCTATCCATAGTATTCAGTATATTGGGCAGACTAGATGGGCCAAATGGTTCTTATCTGCCGACACATTCTATGTTTCTATGTTTCTATGAGACGACCATCCACTAATGCTAATCTTCTCTCTCCTACTTTTACTCGCACCAGTAAATCAGTATCTAACATGTGGATTAAATATACAGGCTTCACCAAATGTGGAAGCCACCCATGTAAAACGTGTAGATATGTTACATCAGTCAAAACCTTTCATAACTCTGATCACACTGTAACATTTCCTATTAAAACCTACATTAATTGCAATACGACAGGTATTGTGTACATTATACAGTGCACAGGATGTGATCTTAGGTATGTAGGGAGTTTGTCCAGAAAATTCAAGACAAGAATACTGGAACACATCAATTATATCACAAACCCTTTATGTGTAGGCATTTCCAATGCAGCAAAACATTTTATACAGGAACATAATTGTTATCTCAGTAACTTTCACACTTTTGCCATAGAAAGAGTAGGGGTTCCCCCAAGAGGTGGTAATCATAAAAAAATTATCCTCCAAAGGGAAGCTTATTGGATCTTCAGGCTGAACACTAGATTTCCTTCAGGTCTTAACATGAGAAAGGAACTGATGTATTTTTATTAATTGTTGTTTGTTCCTATTATCTTATGTTTTATTTTATATTATAATTTTATATTCGCCTTTGCCATTGTACTGTTTTTCACAGTATGTTTCACTTGAGACCATCAATCTGGTTTCTTCTTTTTTATCATTCTCTATCCTATACAAACTATGTGATAATTTCCTTTTATGTACCTGCTGATGTCATTCAAATATACATTCTGATTAGACGGTTTTATATAATGTAGGTCATTGCCGCATAGTTGCATAGCATTTATATATACATTTTTAGACACCTTTTTGAATGTGATTTCATGTGTACCATATTACAGGATGATTAATGCCCCACCCGGTAAGTAAAGTTTGTACCCGCCCCCTGCCCCGGTGGCGGGGGATTGGTCCAGACTATAAAACTTCTGTGTCTGGCATTACATCCAGTTGCGATTAAGAACTTAACTGTTCGAAACGCGTCAAACTGCACTGGTATGGATTGATGTGTCCTTATGTGTTAATTTGTTACCTTTGAATAAAGAAAGAGCAACACCATAACAACAAAAGTACTGGAACTAATCTTTATTGTTTATGATCGGAATTCTTAATATAAACCTGATCCAGACCTCAAAAGCAAAAAACAAACAATGCAACAGCACTCTGCAAACACAAATAATAAACTAAATACAATCGTGCCATACTCACTATAGAAAATATAGTTAATGCTACGTTATAAATGTGAGATTCTTTGCAAAAATATTTGTGACTGTCCGCCATCGACAAGGGTGGGACCTGCATTCCCTGAATTTAATGGAGGCCAGTATGGCACCAGCAGAGGTAAGTGTTTAGTGTAGGTTCCTGTTCTAAAGAGATCTCCTTGTCGTTGACAGACAGGCACAAATAATTTTGTACAAAATGTATTTGCCAAGAATCTCACATTTATAGCGTAGCATTAGTGCATTTTCTATAGTGAGTATGGCACAATTGTATTGACTTTATTATTTTTGTATCTGTGCAGAGTGCTGTTGTGCTTTTGCGCTTTCAGCCATGGTGACGTGCACCTACGCACCTAACCACCATTTCTTTCTTTGCTTTGGATCTCAGCTTGTGCTGAAGGTTCACCTTCCAACAAGACAATGACCCTAAGCACAAAGCCAAGACAACACAGGAGAGGCTTAAAGGGGTTATCCCATGAATAATGTAAAAAATTTAAATAAGACATCATATAGTACATGACAATCTCTTTCTAACAAAGTTGGAACCAGCCTTGGAACCTCACATGGATCCAGAGATCTCCCCATTCATTGCTCTGCTAGATCTATATTAAGCTGATAAATCAAGGGGAGTGCCTTTTCTGCTGGGGCTAAGGGGGCGTGTCTCATCTCTACCTATCACAACCCAGGAGGCTGTTAAAGGATGAAACTGAGCATGTGCGGGCATCTCAGCCTGTAAAACATGTTAGGGCAGCGCTAAAGACCGCCCATTAGTGCCGGTGACGTCAGCGGGATCACTGCTAGACTGAAGCCACCGCAGTGTAAAAAGGTATACAAACTGCCCTTGCCCTGCATGATGCAGTGCTAGGCATGGGTGCATGTTCCGCTGCTGAACTCAGAGGGGCTGAATGGGGCAAGAAGGGGTTATGTCCGCATTCAGCTCTGAACACGGACAACCCCTTTAAACCAAATCCGACCTGAATCAAATTTTAAGAAATTCACTCATCACTTTTCTGAGAGGATTTTTGTCCATTGTTCTTGTAGAATTGCTTTAATGCAGCTATGTGAATGGTTAGAAATACTGCTTTTCCATAAGAATTTGTGATTTGTTACAAGAACAAATATTTTATTTGAATTAATCCTCATTTAATGTATTGCGTCTACTGCTAATATTTTACAACTTTTGTTATTAAATGTGTCGGGCACATATTTCATGTCTGTCAGTTTTTAAAAGCTTTTATAAGTTTTTATGTGAACATTTAAACTGAGTTACATAATTCATTATCTTTTACAGTGTTTTTACTTGGGAACACAGCTACGATGAGTACAGGTAATGCAATTTTTAATAGAGATTTGTCACTGAAAATTGAGACTTGTCGCTCGTGTGTGAGAAGAGTATTTACATATTCAAGAATCCTAGAATTGACTGTTGGGGCAATTGTCAAATGCATACACTTAATATTTCTTGAAAATCAAAAGTTTGATTGTCAAAGCACTATGTTGCTGATGCCATATATCATATTATATATCATTATAATGTCTCCAAAAATTTAAATGTCTTGTATCATATCAATCACATACAGTATAAACATGTCGTACTCCTGTGATGGCTAACCTCCAGCACTCCAGCTGTGGGAAAACTACAACTCCCAAGATGCACACCTGCTTTGCGGTTCCCAAAGCACGGCTGCTGCGACGGATCCAGACCCATTCAAGGTGATCCGTCCGCACCGCAAAAAATAGAACATTCAAGTTAATGGGTCCGCATCCATGATGCAGTGAGCACGCCGCAGCTTCCCGCATATTGCGGACCCACTATTTGCAGGCCGCGATATGAGCCACAGCCGGCAAAGGCCGTGTGCATGAGGCCTAACTGATGAAAATAACTGACGTGTGAACTTGGCCTTACTAAAAAAAATAATAACCTGAGATAAAGTGCACAGAGCCTCTCAAGTAGAACTATTGGTTAAACCTCAGATATACCTCTCAGAGATCATAAAGTGCTTAAATAACTTAAAGTGAGAGTACAGATACTAAAGAGAGAAATATATCCACCATTTTATGTTGAATGACAAGATTGAACAGTTGAACCACCATCTTATGCATACTGCCATTTTGTGATACTTTTTCAACACGTGTTTTGTACATGGACTATCTGCTGCGGAGGCGGCAGTGTAATATATAGAAGAAAAGTTGAAGTTAATAAAGAAGTTATTTCAAGCATTTGGTGTGCTCTTTAAGCCTACTGTTTCCATAGAATGGTGCTAAAAGAATTAAAGCAGAGTAACAGACAGTCTAGTTGGACTAAAAAGTTAGAGACTTCAGAATTCTTCTAATGCCACAGCGCAAAAGGCACTTCATAGTGCTGTGCCTGCCACAGTGGTCACATGACCGTGTCCATGCAGCTCTTTCTTATTTCCTGTAATGTCCATGGACGTGTCAAAGCAGCAACAGTGCCAGTGATAGGGGAGTGTCTATGTAACTAGCTGGAATTCAGAAACTATAAACTAGCTGGACATTTTTAGGGCTAGTGCTGGAGCTATTGAAGAGAAGGGTGAAGTGCATTGTGGGGTTGGTTGGATACAACAACAGGAAGTGCTACATACAGGATGGAAACAAAACGGGATTTGGTTATATGGTGAAAACTGAAAAAGAATAAGGCAGGGGTGCACCACCAATGAGACCTGGTGAGGTCTCATTGGGAAGGGGTTAGGTTAAGAAATTGGCATTGGGGACGGGGGGAGGGCGCTGTTTCAGTTTTTGCCTCAGGCAGCAGGAAGGCTAGGTGCACCCATGAGCATATTGATAATATACATGAGGTAAACAACTACATGAGCATATCTGTTTAAAACTTTTAGTAATCTTGGCAAATCTAGGGATGTCTGGATCCCAGACACAGAAATTTACACCAGCTAGCCGCTGACATAGATTCTGTTATTTACACCAGTTTCCTGACATAAGTAATATTGACACCTTCCCGAAATGTGACGTACTATTACGTCATGGAAGTCAGTGACTACCCACATTTTGACGTAATAGTATGTCATGGTGATCGGGCGGGCACCTAAGCGGTGCGTGCCCGATCACTGCATGGGTCTGGCAGTCCCTGGTAGCCGGGCCCCTGCGGTATCCGCCAGCATTGCTGTTTACAGGGATGCCAGTGTATTAACCCCTTCTATGCCGTGGTCAGCGCTGACCGTGACATAGTAGTGGTTTGCGGCGGGTGAAAGAGCGCATCGAGTCCCCGCGCTGCTATAGCGGGGACTCGATGCGTGACAAGGCAGCCTAATGCCATGCAGAGGCTGCCCAATGCCCTGCACGGCATCGGGACCTGCCTTCTACAGGTGCCCAGGAGATCCAGCCTCAGGCTGGGTCTCCTAGGCAACCTGTTAGTGTATGACTCAGTGTCATACACTAACAGGCAATGCACTACAATACAGATGTATTGTAAAGCATTGCAGAGAGGATCAGACCCCAAAACATTTAAGTCCCATAGTGGAACAGAAATAAAGTGTAAAAAAAAAATTATAAAAAGTGTTTTTAATAAAACAAAATTACGTTTCAATAAAAATAGGAAAAAAACACCCCTTTCCCCAGATTTCATAATAAAAAATAGAGAAAAAAAAGGAAAAACACACATAATAGATATTGCCGTGTCCGTAACAACCGGCTCTATAAAAATGTCACATGATCCACCCCGTCCGATAAACACCATAAAAAAATCTAAATATAAACTGTGTCAAAAAAAGCCATTTTTGTCACCTTACATCACAAAAAGCGCAACACCAAGCGAGAAAAAAGGCGTATGTCAAACAAAATGGTACCAATAAAACCGTCACCTCATCCCTCAAAAAATGATACCCTACATAAGAAAATCGCTCAAAAAAAATAAAACTATAGTTCTCAGAATATGGATACACTAAAACATCATTATTTTCTTTCAAATATGCTATTATTGTGTTAAAGTGAAATAAAAAAAAAATAAAGTACACATATTAGGTATCGCTGCATCCGTAACAACCAGCTCTATTAAAATATCACATGACCTAACCCCTCAGGTGAATACCGTAAAAAATACAAATAAATAAAGCCATTTATGTCACCTTACATCACAAAAAGTGCAACACCAAGCGATTAAAAAGGCGTATGTCGAACAAAATGGTACCAATTAAACCGTCACCTCATCCCACAAAAAATGAGACCCTAACTGAGACAATTAGTAAAAAAAAATAAAAAAAATATGACTCTCAGACAATGGAGACAGTAAAATATGATTTTTTTGCTTCAAAACTGCTATTATTGTGCTAAAGTGAAAAAAATAAAAAAGTAGACATATTAGGTATTGCCGCATCCATAACAACCTGCTCTATAAAAATATCACATGACCTAACCCCTCAGGTGAACACTGTAAAAAAAATGCCAAAAAAGCCATTTTTTGTCACCTTACATCACAAAAATTGCAACACTGAGCGATCAAAAAGGCATATGCCGCCCAATCAAACCTTACCCTCATCCCACAAAAAATGAGACCCTATCTAAGACTATTGGTCAAAAAATAAACACGCTATGGTTCTCAGACTATGGAGGCACTAAAACAACATTTTTTGGTTTAAAAAATGCTATTGTGTAAAACTTAAATAAATAAGAAAAAGTATACATATTAGGTATTGCCACATCTGTAATGATCTGCTCTATATAAATATTATATGACCTCACCCCTCAGGTGAATCCTGTAAAAATAAATAAATAAAAACTTTAACAATTTTTTAGCCACCTTGCCCCATAAAGTATGAATGAATGATCAAAAAATTGTACCTTCTCCCCTAGTTTCCAAAATGGGGTCACTTTTTGGTAGTTTCTACTGTAAGGGTGCATCAGGGGGGCTTCAAATGGAACATGGCATCTAAAAACCAGTCCAGCAAAATCTGCCTTCCAAAAACCATATGGCGTTCCTTTCCTTCTGCGCTCTGCCGTGTGCCCTTACATCAGTTTATGACCACATGTGGGGTGTTTCTGTAAACCGCAGAATCAGGGTAATAAATATAGAGTTTTATTTGGCTGTTAACCCAATGTGTTAAAGAAAAAAATTGATTACAATGGTAAATCTGCTCAAAAAGTGACATTTTGAAATGTCATCTCCATTATCCTTTAATTGTTGTGGAACACCTAAAGGGTTAACAAATTTTTTAAAATCAGTTTTGAGTAACTTGAGGGGTGTAGTTTCTACAATGGGGTCATTTATGGGGGCTTTCTAATATGTAAGCCCCACAAAGTGACTTCAGATCTGAAAGGATCCTTAAAAAGTGGGTTTTGAAAATTTTCTTCAAAATTGCAAGATTTGCTTCTAAACTTCTAAGCGTTCTAACTAGTGTTGAGCGCGAATATTCGAATAGCGAATTTTTTGGCGAATATCGGCACTTCGCTAATTCGCGAATATTTAGAATATAGCACTATAAATTCGCTATTTCGAATTTTCATTTTTTGTTTTTTTATTGTTATATTTTTTTCTTTCCCACTTCCCAAAAGTAGTTCTTACCTGTCCTGAGGATTTCTGGCTTCCTGGCTGCTCCAGTCAGTGCCCATTGCCGTTTCTGCTGACTTCCGTGCTCATGGAGCATCCCCATCACCATGGGAACGCCTCCATACTAGAATGTACTGTCAGATGTGAGAATTAAGTTAAAATCGCAATGCGATTAATATAACTTGAAGTAATCGCATTGTGATTTCAACTTAGACCTGGTTTATTATGGTTGGCTTGGTAGAATTAGCGAAGATGACGAATATGACGAATGTATTCATCATATTCCTCAAAACGAAGATAACAAAGTATTCTCCATCTTCGTTTTAGCTCCATATTCGTCAACTTCGCTAATTCTAGCAATCAAATAGTAAAGTTGACTATAGAGACAGCTGTGCTTAATTCGCTATGCGATTATATTACTTTGCTTTTTTTAAAAATAAATAGAATAATTATAATAATTATCAAGTATTATAATTATTTTATTTATTTAAAAAAAAAGCAAAGTAATATTATCGCATAGCGAATTAAAAACAGCTGTCTCTAGTCAACTTTCCTATTTGATTGCTAGAATTAGTGAAGTTGACGAATATGGAGCTGAAACGAAGATGGAGAATACTTTGTTATCTTCGTTTTGAGGAATATGACGAATACATTCGTCATATTCGTCATCTTCGCTAATTCTACCAAGCAAACCATAGTAAACCAGGTCTAAGTTGAAATCGCAATGCGATTACTTCAAGTTATATTAATTGCATTGCGATTTCAACTTAGCACTGCTATATTCCATATTCGTTAACTTCGTTAATTCTAGCAGAAAAAAAATTAAATGACATTTACAAAATGATGCCAGCATAAAGTAGACATATGGGGAATGTTACGTAATAAATATTTTATGAGGTATCACTTTCTGTTTTAAGAGCAGAGAAATAGAAATTTTGAAAACTGCTAATTTTTCTATATTTTTAGTAAATTTGGGATTTTTTCATAAATAATGGTAAAATATATTGAATCAAATTTATGACTATCAAGAAGTATAATGTGTCACGAGAAAAAAATCTCAGAATGGCTTGGATAAGTAAAAGTGTTCTAAAGTTACTACCACATAAGTGACACGTGTCAGATTTGAAAAAAATGGCCTGGGCAGAAAGGCGAAAACTGGCCCGGGGTAGAAGGGGTTAAATTTCTCAGGCTACATAGGCTGTCCCACTCCTGCCCACATCCTGCTCACTTGTCAGAGAAGTTGGAGGCACAGATTAAAGCAGCAGAAAGTCACACATTTTTGACGTGTTGGCATACTTTTCTGTTATAGGAATGTAATTAATTCCCCCTATTGACTTCAACAGGAAAAGTTCATCGGCATGCTCTGTGACTTATTACATGCTGAAAGGACAGCCAGCATTATAAAACCTAAAGCACAAACAAAGTGCTTTATAGATAGTGGGGGTGTCACGTTCAGCAGTATCGAGGGGTAAATAAAGAGCATAATACTATACAACATCTTATCCATAGGAGCAGTTTTATTCACATAAAACAAAACAACTAAAGCATCTCTGTGTTTTGGGGCGACCCCCTTCCTTAGGACGCACAACAAACTTCTACATACCTTCATTTATAGTATTCTAATACATTCGTCTTCTTTCACACGCTTTCCCCATAAGCCGGAAGTCACCTGTCAGAATATATTAAAATAAATATAAAATATCAACATCAGTACCCAACATTTATTAGTTAACTTTATATTCTGTCTTTATTAACTCTTTCTTTGACCTCATTTAACCCATTTGGCACCAGTGTATCTAGTCCAAAAATTAAATAGCTTTCCCTTTTACATAATGTTTGAAAATGATGAAACATATGGGTCCCCTGTTCTATTGGGAGTCACTTTTAGCAAGTCTGGGTTACTTTGATGACATGCAAGGAAGTGTTTCAATAGACTATGTTTCTGGTAACCCTGTTTAATATTGTGTCTGTGGGTAATCAACCTTTCCTTTAAACAGGGTTACCAGAAACATAGAGGGTCATATATTAGGACCGGCGTTTTTGACATCAGCCTTAATAACCTCTATTTCTGGCGGTGGATCCGCCTACGTTATGTAGAGGCGTCAGCCTCTACATAACGTAGGTGGATCCAGCGCCGGTCTAAAAGTAATTATGCTCCGCTCAGCTAATCATGGTATAGCACCTTGTTACATTGTACCTACGTGCTATGCCGGCCTTTAGCCAATCGCAGGGGACACTGTTCGTTGTGGCCCCATTGCCGAAATGCAGAGTCTGTACTCTGTACACCGCAAGAATAGTGAATTTAAAGTACTATCAGAAAACTGGACTTTGGGAGTCAATTTCTTTATTAAAAAAAGCAAAATTCCTTAATAAAGTATTAATAAAGTATATTATGAGGGACATTTAAAAAAAATTGCATAAAAGTTTAGTTACTCTTTAAAGGTAGATAATGAAATGGAAGATTAGTTAAGGTTAAGAACTACTACGGTAAGTAGCTCTTAGTCACAGCTATTTGGCAACCCCATTCACTTCCCCACTGTCAGTTTGTTTGCTATTTGCCCTGTAAAAAATCTGCTTGTAAATGTCTCAGCCTATAATAGACCGTGACTTAAATTTTTAGATTTTCTCCCCTTTTGCTATTTGATATGAATACTGCACATTTTTCATTTGAAAACTACAGTACTATGAAACCTAAGATAAAGTGATGCACTGTATGTGATGCTGGGGTGACAAGAAGCATGCTGAGTAAAAGCATCTGGGCAAAACTTGCTTGTTGATGCACTTTCATTTTATAGATTCATATTCTTTATATATTGCTCATGGAATAACAAAAAAAGTGTTTAATATTACATCAGCACGCCCTTCCACACATGTATACAGTATATATCTTGTCAATTAGCTTACTGCACCCACTGTTAAAGGCGTTGTCCAAGCTACGCATATTGATGACCTATCCTCCGCATAGGCAATCACTATCAGATCAGTAGTGCTCTGGCATCTGGTGCCCCCACGGATCAGCTGTTGTGGGCTGCCACGGCACCTAAAACTGGCAGTGTATAGAGAAAGCAGAAGGCTCTATACACTGAGGTTTCCTGTGGCAGTGTACTGAAGCTGAACTACAGTACCCTGTCACTCCTACTATACAATATACAAAGCTGTCTGTCTCTAGCTCCATATATGTTGATTGTGGGTTAGAGAAGACCCTAGTAGCTTGTGATGAGGCAGAACTGGATTTACTTGTGTGGATTAATTTCCAAACATACAAGACATTTCAGCAAACTGTAACAGCAGCCATCTTGGTATAAAGAGAGAGAGAGAGAAACAAGCTTTACAGATAAACACAACTGGTAACCTTAACATAAAGTGCCATCTACTGGTCAAGTGATATTAATACACAATACTGTATATGCATCCTCAACAGTATATTGTATAGTTTCCGGTGCCAGTGGCTGCCTGAAACAGCTGATCAGTGGGGGTGATAGGTGTCGCTCCCCCACTGATCTGATATTGATGACTGAGGCGAAAAATAGGTAATCAATATCTAGCAAATATGTATCAAATAAGCTGCAAACTGGAGATTAGCACAACTATTGTAGGGGTTCGGTGAGTAAAATAGACATTTATTAATAACAGTGAATCCCCAATATTTATCAATATTTCTACGGCTCATGACAGGAAAATGTATAGCATGTGGGTTTCTTCGTCAGTGTTTGGCCTATTTGATGTTACTTTACAGCTCATAGTGCCATGATTTTACTGGAATACAGTTGACTCATACTGATATATTTGTAAGAGGAAGTAAATGTACCCATCATGAAATGTCCTAACCATTATAGTGCACATGCAAAAAATTACTTAATGCATTTCTAGGAGGAAAGGAAGTAGTAGGAAATGCACAAATAACCCTTTAGGACATTACATTTAAAGTTTTTTTTTTAATAATCCACATTTACCACCTATTGACAAAATATGTGGCAAATGTATGCTCACAGGAACCCCACCACTGGGAGCACTAGAACAGGCTGACTCCCCCATTCAAATCCATTCAAACTATGCTCATGTGTGAGGAGGAACAGGAAACATGTGAAACCCATACTAGTGATCATGAGGATCCCAGCAATCATACATTTATAAGGAATTGTGATACATTTCCATTGTGGGAATCCCCTTTAACTAAGGATGACTCTACAGACATCTACAGATATGTTAATGTGTCAATAACTCCATAAATAAGTATCCATACAGGCAGAATGCAGAGGACTAGCTGTCCATATACATCAGATTAATATCATCTGGTGCCATCAAAATTGGCAAATTCCTCGGATAATCTGATATGTATGAGGGTCTTCCAACTATCCCCTGTTGACAGATGTTGGAAATATGACTGTCAACATGCCTGATCTTTGTACTTAAGCAGCGATCAGTCATCTGGCAGTGACTTGTCTTCCTTTCCCCATTTTAATAATTAAGTATATTGCCAGTTTGTGTCAAATGCCAACCATTTATGCTGAAAAATATATAATTTATAGTGGGCATTGATATGCTGGCATGGTCCAGCCGACATTCGATCTGCAGACAGTATTTCTGGCAGATCCCAACAAAGTTGCTTGCATCTGTTAGCAAATGTCTCAGTTCCACGACTCGCTTCACATATACAAATTATGGAGCAGTGGTGGAAACACAAAAACCAACAGAATACTGTATGTCAGCAGTTTATTCATAAAGAGAGAGCTTTAGTCTAATATGTGAGCACATAGAAAATACAACATTCCGCTCAGCTTTAGATGGCAACATCTGAAAAACGCTCTTTCAGGGGCGTAACTATAGGAATTACAGCCGTCAGAGTTGTGACTGAGCCCACAAGCCAGAGGGCCTCACGTGTGATCTCCTTTGATGTCTGGCAGCCAAAGTCTACCCCGTTGTCAGAAAGGAGATCATTAACCCTTTAATGCCAAAAGTAGCAGTGGGTCAGTATATCGTGAAGTGAGGGAAGCTGTGCAGGAAAATGCAGACGTGTGGATGATAGGGTTATAGCCTATCACTACTTACAGTGGTGGTGTGTAGGGGTAAACGGTAGTGTTGGGTGCAAATATTCGAATCGCAAATATTAATCGAGAATATCAGAACTTCGAGAATTTGTGAATATTTAGAATATTGTGATATATATTCGTAATTTCGAATAATCTAGTTTTTTTCATCAGTAACCTCCCTTCTTTCTTGTGGGCCAATGAGAAGGCTGCAGTGTCTTTATCTGATCGCAAATATATTGGAGCACTCTATCTGCATATAAAGCTATTGTAATGTTCTGCCGTGCTAAACATTTTCTCTAGTCTCAGGAAACTTCTAGCAGCTTGAAAAATGTGGCTATAGTGACCCACGCCTGTATTTCGCGCGCATTAAGTGAATATAACATTGCTGATTTTTTATTCTCAAGGGAACAGTTTAGGACCTTAGGGGTTGTCAGTAGTATTGAGCAAATCGAAGAATCCAAAGCGGAATTCGATCTGAAGTTTAGGAAAAATGTAATTTGCCGTAAAGCCAAAGTTCCTTGCACTTGGTGGTAATAAATAAATTTTTCCTAAAATTGTAGATGAAAATAAAAATAATTATACTTACCTCATCCACTTGATCGCGGAGAGGCCGTCTGCTCCTGTTTTTATTAATAAAACCTGCCAAAGGACCTGTAATGAACATTAAGATGTGACCGTGCACAGCCAGCGTGATCACGTGGTGACGTCTTCACGCTCACCTCAGATCCTTTGGCAGGTTTTCTTCAATCAGGACAGGAGTAGACAGCCTCTCCATGATCAAGTGGATGAAGTGAGTATTTTTTTTAACCCTGTGCACCTGAATGTGAGTCTCAGATGCAGCGATCAGCGTTGAACATGGCATCTGAGGCGCTAAAAGGCAGGGGCGGCACAATCACCGTTCCCCGTCATTGAGCCCGCTCCATACAATGAAAAGCGATTTGTGACGAGGTAATTCATAATGAATTGAATTTCTTAACGAAGTTCTGTGAAGCTGCCGAATTGAATTTTTGAAAACTTTCCCTATCTCTATTTGTCAGTTCCAAGGCCAGACAACCCCTTTAAATGATATGGATCCAACTACAAGATAATAACTTACTGTTCATTTTCAGAAGTATATATACCTACTCTACGCTTGGAACCAGAGGAGACGGTGTACATTGTAGGAGAATCTTTATCACTGAGATGTGTTGCTGACATGCTAACAAGTATCTCTGGGTACAGCTTCTTCAAAGATGCAGCATTGATAGCCAACAATTCTATCTCAAATCGACTGATCATACCATCTCTGTCAACAACGGATGCTGGAAATTATATCTGCACCTACTACCAAAAAACTACAGGCACACAACAAGAAAGCAACCACATAGACCTTAAAGTGTTTGGTGAGTGACTTGCTCCCATGTTTTTTTCTTCCCTTAAAAACATTTTGGTCTATTGCACAGTATTTGTCTTGCACTAAACGTATCAAAATATATACAGTACAGTATAAACATATATACACACACATATAGTCATGAGAAAAGCAAAGTCCACCCTTTTTGCTTTGCTTTTATGTTACAACCTCGGATGAATAACACACAACATGTTCCATCGTTTCATTATTTACTCATCGAAAATTAAGTCAACATGGAAAAGTCAAATGTGAAAAACTAGGTTACACTCCGCAAATTAATAGCTTTCAGTAATAAGTTGAAGTATGAGTAATAAGTGTGACTTTATGAGTATCTCGCATTGTTCTTGAGGAATTTTGGACCACTGTTCTTTACAACATTGCTTCAGTTTATTGAGGTTTGTGGGCATTTATGCACAGCTCTCTTAAAGCGGCTCTGTCACCAGGATCAACCCTATTAAACCTGACATACTGCCTGGCAGGGCTCATCGTGCTGATTAAAACAATACCTTTCTTTTGTCTGTAAGCTAAACAACTGCAGAGTTTTTATATGCAAATGAGAAGTTTTCTGAATTTTCATATCACTCTACACAAAGTTATAGGGGTATTCCAGTTATTTCATGTAACGGATCTCCTGACACTGCGTACCTCCGTTGATGGATGCTCCTAGTGCTTCCCGAGGACTCCGAGCACTCCACTCGACACCTATACCACCACAGTAACCAGGAACAGGAACAGCTCTTACAAGAGCTAGAAGTTATAGCAATCCCCACACACATGAGACGAGGCTCTATGTTGAATGTAAAACAGGAACTCTTTATTGAACACACCAGCATTGACTTATATACACATTTTCCAACAAGGGTACCACCCCGTGGACCTGGTTGGGAACTGAGGACATGACATAGCAGCCAATACTTTACAGCTTTACGGTTTAAACACAAAAACTAACCCTATTCAACAAACACAATGGCATTGTCTGTGACGCAATTAACAAACACAATGGCATTGTCTTTGACGCAATTAACTAACACAATGGCATGGTCTGTGACGCAATTAACAAACACAATGGCATGGTCTGTGACGCAATTAACAAAATACAATTACCAAAACACATTGGGCTCTGCCTGTGATACAATTACCAAACATAATGGGCTAACTTAATCACTCACAGGCAGAAAACACACATTTTTCCCAAAACACAGAAAACACCTCAAAACCCCACATATCTCCATAATTTATACATCCATGGATAGCTCTGATCTGGGTGAACAACATATCCAATAATCACCCTGATCCGAGCAGGGGTTCCCGAATTCCATGGAAGTCACATTTGGCTGACCGCAAGCATGGCTTTCCTGCCCAAAACAGTTCAACAGATTTAGGCTGTGCGGTCGGTCTGTCTTCTCCTTCAAAGTTAGCATATGGGCCATAATCCTGAGGCAAGAGGCTGGCAAACAGGCCCCTCCAAAACCCAGTGGCGAGGGTAGTTTCGCCACATTTCAAGTCATCCTCTGTTCTGCTGCTGGGACCCCCAACAGATCATGAAAAGAGGGGCCCGGTACCGTGCAGGGATTCCTGAAATGAACGGAGCAGCAGGTTGTCCATGGAGATAGGGGATAATTTTAAATAAACAGAATGCACCTTTAATAGAACAAATGACTAATTGCAACAGAATAATTTATAGCAATAAATCATCATAATATTGAATAGAAAATTGTTCCAACAGACACATGGCCAAATGCAATCATCTCACATGTCTATTACAAAATGGGTATATTTACATAAATAGGTCTATCAGAGATCTTAAATGTTCCCTCTGTTGCATCTCTTGCCATTAGTGTTGTGGAGGTGTAAAGGAAATTGTCCGTACCGATCACTTGCTTTCTTCACAATCTCTCAGAAAAGTTGCAAAAGTGGCGTATATCAGTTAATAAATGAGCCCCTGTGTTTGCATTAACCAGTTCTCTGATCTAAATCTTTTTACAGAACGCCCAACTGCTCCAATATTGACGGTTGAATCCGAGAGGAATGTCTTTGTTGTAAATGAATCAGTGGTAATACGCTGTAACCTACCAAGAGGACAAAGTGCCACAGGAGTCAGCCTGTATCAAGATGAGAGAATACTCCCTGAGGCAGATGATTTCGGAGTTTTATCTCTTGTAAATACTGAAAGGAGACACACTGGAGAGTATACCTGTGACTATAAGATTGTTATATCAGGACGTTCACTGACATCTCATGTCAGCAACCCAGAGACTTTGGTAGTGATAGGTACTGTCAATATGTTAAAACCATTTTAGTGCAATTCCACAAAATTGTCATTTTGCAGCATACTACATAATAATACATCTAAACAGAGTAGAAGAAGAATGGATTTCTGCACAGTTCCCCATTCTAGGATGACACAGTAATGGAGGGGAAATAGTGATGTTCAATGGGACAAAACATTACTCTAACTGGAGCACAAAGTGTAATGACAAACATTGGTGCTTAGCTTGGTTTTTACAGTCTCAATTGGGTACATAACCAAGTACTACCACACATACTGGTGGTTACAATCTCTAATGGGCACACAGCTTGGTGGTTATCACCTTATTGGGTATACAGTAAGGCTGCGTTCACACGGGCGAGATTTCCGCGCGGGTGCAATGCGGTAGGTGAACGCATTGCACCCGCACTGAATCTGGACCCATTCATTTCAATGGGGCTGTTCAGATGAGCGATGATTTTCACGCATCACTTATGCGTTGCGTGAAAATCGCAGCATGCTCTATATTCTGCGTTTTTCACGCAACGCAGGCCCCATAGAAGTGAATGGGGTTGCAGGAAAATCGCATGCATCCGCAAGCAAGTGCGGATGCGGTGCGATTTTCACGCACGGTTGCTAGGTGACTGTCTATACACTGTATTATTTTCCCTTATAACATGGTTATAAGGGAAAATAATAGCATTCTGAATACAGAATGCTTAGTAGAAGGTCAATTGAGGGTTAAAAAATAAAAAAAATTAACTCACCTTGTCCTCTTGTTCGCGTAGTTCTCCCGGTCTTTAGTTCTTTAAAAAGATGAACTATGGGCTAAAGGACCTTTGATGACGTAAGATCACATGCTCCAATCACATGGTCCATCACCGCGGTGATGGACCATGTGATTGGAGCATGTGATCTGACGTCACCAAAGGTCCTTTAGCCCATAGTTCATCTTTTGAGAAGTAAAGAAGAGACCGGGACTTACGCGAACAAACGGAGAAGGTGAGTTAATTTTTTTTATTTTTTTTAACCCTCAACTGATCACCTACTATGCATTCTGTTTTCAGAATGCTATTATTTTCCCTTATAACCATGTTATAAGGGAAAATAATAACATCTACACAACACCAATCCCAAACCTGAACTTCTGTGAAGAAGTTCGGGTCTGGGTACCACAGTCGGTTTTTTATCACGCGCGTGCAAAACACATTGCACACGCACGATAAAAACTGAACATCGGAACGCAATCGCAGTCAAAACTGACTGCAATTGCATTCCTACTCGCGCGGGTTTGCCGCAACACACCGGGACGCATCCGGAACTAATCCGGACACGCTCGTGTGAACCCAGCCTTAAAGTCTCTGTTGAGCTCAAGCAGCATCTCACAGTATTTAGCAAACTGGTTCAGGATTAAGGTACTGGAAATGGTCTGCAACCACGCACAGGTTTCTCAGAGTCATTGCCCTTTCAGTGACGAATGATGGCAGGGCCAAACTCTTCTCCACAGTCTTCTTCCAGATCTCAACTGCAACATCAGTCCTATGCACAACGGTCATTCCCCTGACAAGCTCTCTATGCTCTCCCAATATAAACATTTTAGCCTCAAGGCCCACCAATCTCGTTATATAATCTGGCTCTACCTTAGTAGAGCCAGATTGCATCTCCACACATGACCAGAGATCTCACCAGCCCACCATGCCCACCATTGGTATAACACATAATCAAAACATGAATTTTAAATTAGTTTAGCTGGTGCATCAAGCCGTGAAAGTGTACAGCAGCAAGGAGTCAGTTCAAGTGCACTGTAGTGTAAAGGTCCCACAGGATAATTTAGCAGGAGATTGTTGGGAAGGAAGCATTCCTTCCCGGCAATCCCTTGTTTCTTAGTGAAGAAGACCACTGTATTTACATGCATCAAGCTCTTCCACAGTATGGGGGAGAAGGATCACTAATGTCATCACTCGTCCCCATACATAATCATCAATCAGCAGGAGCCCTTTAATGACAATGTAATAACAGATGTTCTATTTAGACAGTTCAATATACACTAGTATAGCTCCAAAGTGTAGATAATGCCCATTCACCTTTGTCTGGTACTTTCATTGTTCCCCCTCATTTGGAAAACTTATGTCTGTTTTTAATGGGAATCTGTTTTACCCTCAAGCTGCACAAAAGCATCAGTTTAATGCACTCAAGTGATGGAGTAACATATTCTTCTACTGGGGCAGGGTAGATTCACACATTTTGTTTTGATGCAGGTCATATTAGGCCAAAATGACAGTGACAAAGATTTGTAATGCACCTTTCTTGCAGGGATTTAAAGCGCAGGTATAGTTATGTAGCTGGGGTGACTCCCTGGGAAGTCAGTGACTGCCATATAAGCGTTCGACCCCAACACACACTAGGGTCAACTTCAGAGGAGGCCAATTGTTGTATATTTTTGGAAACCAGAGGAAACCCACACAATCACAGGGAGAACATACAAACTTCATGCAGATGTTGACCCTGGTCAGATTCTAACCCAGGACCCCAGCACTGCAAGAATATATAAGAGAATAAATAATTATATATTATAAAATGTGGTAGAGTGCTCACCAACGTGCGGCTCGGTCTGCTATACCACCTAGCATGTAAGATCAAAGATAAAAACTCAATGATCGGCCCTTTATAAAATATCACAATTTATTATAATGCATACATGTACTGTATCACTCATAAAACACTATAGGTAAAATTAAATAAAAATTCACATGAAATCACGGTCCCTCTATTCTGTTACAGTGCGGAGCTCTCGCACTGTTCAGTACAATAAATGTTCCATAGCGTTATTAGACTATAGACCAGGGGTGCACAACCTGCGGCCCAGGGGCCACATGCGGCCCTTGATACCATTCAGTGCGGCCCCCAACCATCTGGTAACAGACATGTATGCCTATGTCTTGTGGCTGCTCACATGTATTTTTCATGTATTTCTACCATTAGATGGGAGTCCTGGAAGTGTAACTAGACATTATTGGTATATAATGTGTGTTCAATATGCCATAAGTACAATATTTCTGTTGTTAATACACAATTTTTATTTCGGCCCTCGTCATTGGTTCAGTCTGGCAATGTGGCCCCCAACCAGGAAACGTTGTGCACCGCTGCTATAGACTATACAATTTATGATGAGTGATACGTACCCACATTTGCTACTTTCTATACCATGTTCTGGTGTTACGATTTTTATATCATTATCAAACATCGTGAACTCTGATTATAATAGCGTTTAACATCCATAGTTGATGCAAACATATAAAATGCTACTATAAACATTATTGCATTATATAACATGTGTTACATGTTATATTTGTGTATATAAACAACCAAATATATATATGAATCAGCTATTTGATATATTTTCAATGTATCAGACGCTGATGTCATTGTGTAATATTGCTACTTTTGGAGCCCAAATTTTATACAGTATATTCAATTGTGGGAGATTTCAATTCATTTACTCTCCACCTGTCATATTTAGATGTTGCGGTTGCCTTTGTACAATGACCTGGCTCTCTTATTTTGTGATATTTATTGTTGATGTACTGAAATAAAAATTAAATATATATACTGCATCCATGGGTACTCAAAATAGGAATAAAACACAAAAAAAAATTATAATAATATAAAATTAAAAAATAAATAAAAATTAAAAAATAAACAAAAAAGGGAAATGATCCATGTCATGTATGCATTATAATAAATTGTGATATTTTATAAAGGGTCGGTCATTGAGTTTATAAATAATTTTATATACCATATTTTTCCTTCCTTTTGTGTCCACTTCTGGCTTTGGCTCAAAGAATTTCATAAAAGGCATCCTCTCATAATTTTGCATCCACTGTTTTACTTTTTTGGGTGCAATGCCACATTAGATCGTGTTGAGTGAGATTTGTCACCTTGGAACCCAAACCTAATTCCACATATCATACAATATTTTTGCATTTTTCAGATTTGCCTCCAACTCCAATTTTACGGTATGCGAAGAACCAGAAACAAACTGGACAAATAGAGATTGTGTGTGAGATACCAAATCCTCCCTCTACCTCCCTAATCCAGGGATATCGTTTGTATCGAAACGGAGGGGAAATTTCAAGTAATAATGCTAATCAGTTTGTTATCAATTACCATCTGGAATTTGATGGATGCTACTTCTGCCGAAGCTTTGTGAATGTTTTAGGGGAGGAGATCCTATCACCTAAGAGTGCTGAGGTCTTCTTGTCATTAGGTGAGATACAGTTGTTACCAGACTACAAAAGTATAAAAGTATTTATGTAATAAAGTTTTATATGTACAGTGTATATATATATATATATATATAAATATATATATATATATATATATATATTTATATATACAGTACAGACCAAAAGTTTGGACACACCTTCTCATTCAAAGAGTTTTCTTTATTTTCATGACTATGAAGGCATCAAAACTATGAATTAACACATGTGGAATTATATACATAACAAACAAGTGTGAAACAACTGAAAATATGTCATATTCTAGGTTCTGCAAAGTAGCCACCTTTTGCTTTGATTACTAATTTGCACACTCTTGGCATTCTCTTGATGAGCTTCAAGAGGTAGTCCCCTGAAATGGTCTTCCAACAGTCTTGAAGGAGTTCCCAGAGATGCTTAGCACTTGTTGGCCCTTTTGCCTTCACTCTGCGGTCCAGCTCACCCCAAACCATCTCGATTGGGTTCAGGTCCGGTGACTGTGGAGGCCAGGTCATCTGGCACAGCACCCCATCACTCTCCTTCATGGTCAAATAGCCCTTACTTTCAAAGTTTTCCCAATTTTTCGGCTGACTGACTGACCTTCATTTCTTAAAGTAATGATGGCCACTCTGCATGGGGGTCAGGTTGTTTTGGTGTTTTTCGTAACTTTGCTGCGGCAGGTAAGTGTTTGATGTTCTGGTGTGCTGTTGTTTCTCCATGTGCTTACCTGCCGTTCAGTTGCTGCTGGTTCTATCTTTTCCCTTCTGTTACTAGTCCGCTGGAGACTCCGGTTTGTCTGTTTCCTTGAGGAACCGGTTGTCTCCTATCCCTGACCTCTATGCAAGGGACCGTTAGGGTCATTAGGATCTAGGTTCGAGTGTATGAGCCCTCCCACCTTTAGGGGGCGCTCATACGGTCAGGAAATCAGGGTCTGGATTAGGGAAGCTGTAGGAGGTGACCTGCTCCCTATCCCTGTTTTCGGGCTTAGTAACAGCTCTAATTATACGGTGGGGATTTCCCCCACTCCCCACCGTGACACACAGTTTCCCTGAACTACCTTCAGATATGATAGCCTTTAAGCAATAATTCACCATTTTTGTTTATTTAGTTATCAATCACAGCTTAGTGCTACTCAGAGGTGTAGCTTGATGCTCCTGAATCTCAGTGGTATTATATGCCCTTAATAATACTGGTGTCTCCTTATATGGCAGAAGGCACTGTGCCCCCAAGGAAGCAGGGTACAACTATTAAAGGGGTTTTCCAAGTTATATTTATTGATGACCTATCCTCAGGATAGGTCATCAATATTAGATCGGCTGGGGTCCGACACCCGGTACCCCTGCCGCTCAGCTGTTTGAGGAGAAGGTTCGCTCCGTGCCAGCGCTGCCTCCTCTTCATTGTTCACCTGGTCGCCATTGCATCTGCAGCGGTGACCAGGTGTAATTACACCCAAGCCGTCCCATTCATTTCAATGGTACCATTAAAATGAATGGGACGACTTGTGTGTAATTACACCTGCTCAGCCTGGTTTTCCATTAGGACAGGACAATGGGATCCCCATTCTCAGGATCGGAGAGGATCCCCGCTGATCAGTTAGTTATACACTATCCTGCGTATATATGATAAATTTACTACTTGGCTTAACCCCTTTAAGACAGGAAATGATGCAATCTTTTTTTTCTTTTAATATTTAGGAAGTAGCCCAAGAAGCTGCCAGAATCCAAATTCAAAAAGTGAGTATGGCCTCTCAAGAAAAGGTAAAAAAATAATACAGTAATAGGATCTCTAAGATCATTATCAGCAATTTGCCAGACATAAAAAGCTGTGTGGAGAAGCCCAACCAAACATTTTGCATCAGGGCCCATGAGCCATCATTAGTTGTGTCATGTATCCAGCCCTGGAGCTGTCAACCTCTGAGTTACTCCCCTGTTCCCCTAGGTCACAGTAATAATCTACTATTCAAGCCGCTGTGACTCCTGAGGCCTGGGATTGTTTTTTTTTTATTTGTTCAGAGGCTGTCGACTCCAAGGCCAGACAACCCCTTTAAGTAATATGGGTCCAGCTACAAAATAATAACTTACTCTTCATTTTCAGAAGCACTTAAACCTACTCTACGCTTTGAGCCGGAGCAGACTGTGTACATTGTAGGAGAGTCTTTATCAATGAGATGTGTTGCTGACACGCCAACAAGTATCTCTGGGTACAGCTTCTTCAAAGATACAACACTGATAGCCAACAATTCTGTCTCAAATCGACTGACCATACCATCTCTTTCTACAACGGATGCTGGAAATTATTTCTGCACCTACTACCAAGAAACTACAGGCACACAGCAAGAAAGCAACTACATAGACCTTAAAGTGCTTGGTGAGTGACTCGCTCCCATGTTTTTTTCTTCCCTTAAAACCATCTTGGTCTACTGATGTATTTTTCTTACACTATGGGGCACATTTGTTAAGACCGACATTTTTGATGCCGGTCTTAATAAAGGCCGATAGCTGGCAGTGGATCCGCTGAAGTTATGAAGAGGGACCGGCCTCTCCATAACTTCGGCACATCCAGTGCCAGTTTTAGTGCCATTCCTAGCTGTCTTATATTTAGACCTTTTTCTATGCCTCAAACAGGCATAGAAAGTGGTGAATGAGACGGGCCTACCATATACACATACAGTACAGACCAAAAGTTTGGACACACCTTCTCATTCAAAGAGTTTTCTTTATTTTCATGACCATGAAGGCATCAAAACTATGAATTAACACATGTGGAATTATATACATAACAAACAAGTGTGAAACAACTGAAAATATATCATATTCTAGGTTCTTCAAAGTAGCCACCTTTTGCTTTGATTACTGCTTTGCACACTCTTGGCATTCTCTTGATGAGCTTCAAGTGGTAGTCCCCTGAAATGGTCTTCCAACAGTGTTGAAGGAGTTCCCAGAGATGCTTAGCACTTGTTGGCCCTTTTGCCTTCACTCTGCGGTCCAGCTCACCCCAAACCATCTCGATTGGGTTCAGGTCCGGTGACTGTGAAGGCCAGGTCATCTGGCGCAGCAGCCCATCACTCTCCTTCATGGTCAAATAGCCCTTACTTTCAAAGTTTTCCCAATTTTTCGGCTGACTGACTGACCTTCATTTCTTAAAGTAATGATGGCCACTTCTTTTTCTTTACTTAGCTGCTTTTTTCTTGCCATAATACAAATTCTAACAGTCTATTCAGTAGGACTATCAGCTGTGTATCCACCTGACTTCTCCTCAACGCAACTGATGAAAGGTTTTATGTGTTGAAAGCGTTTAGTGGCCTATTTCAGTTGAAAAGAGAAACATGCATTCTCAGTTCACGTTGGCGGCGGTTATATGTGTTGAAAGCGTTTAGTGGCCTATTTCAGTACAAACAAAAACATGCATTCTCAGTTCACGTCGGCGGGGGTTATATGTGTTGAAAGCATGGCTGGGATTTAGCAGGGTAGCAGCAGTGGGAGGTCGGGAGCCAAACGTGCCTGCGGTAGAGCACCTGCTTCGCAGCAGCCTACCTACCCGAGAAGTAGTGTTGCAGGGGTTCACGGAAGTAGCGGCGGTAGCAGTCTGTCAGTGAGGCGGATATATGTGGTATAATCTTTATTGAAGTATTTCGGTCGAAAAACTAAATTTATTCAGCAGCCAGCGCTGTGGTTATATGCGGTTAAATATCCATGATGTCTCCATGATAAAACTGCAGCGTGGGGGCCCCATGTGGCTTCTACACACTTTCAAAATAATCCTTCAGCGGAGCAAATAGATGTCGGATGACCGGGACGCTCCATAACCTTACCAGGAGCTGCTGTTGGGAGCAGTTCATTTCTGAGACGTCCGTATAGTGCGGGGAAAATCCGAAGACCCTTTCCATCTCCGTGCTCTGTTATATGTGGTAAAATCTTGTATTCAGCGTTAAGCGCTGCAGTAAAATCTTTTGTGAAATATTTCAGTGGAAAAACAAATTTCCACCTCCTCCATTAACTTCCTCCTCTCTTCATTCTCATCCACAACACACACACTGACTTGACACCACACCCAGTTATATATATAAGTGGTGCCAGCACCACCTATCTGCGAATAAAGGTAAATGACACTGCCAGCCTGTTAAAGGGAATTACAGCATGATACCACAATACATTTGATATGACATTTAAAGTTTAAGAGTTTAAAGTGTGCACATATAGCACATAGTAGGACACTGCATCAAGATGAATCAGGCGTTGATCAGCCAGGATTTCCACACACCAATGCCTGATGCATCAGACTAGATCATCCATGGTGCCACACCAACAATTTGACAAAAGAGACCGGTTTCTTCTGGATACCCGTTTTTTTTTTTGCCTTTAGCAATACTGATGGATTATTGAGCAAATGCTGACTGAGTGAAGGCATATGCTCCACAGACATGATCTGTTTTTCTGGGTAATTGTTCTGACGGATCAGAGAATGCGGAAAATTAATCAGTGACGTCAACACAAACCTACCGCTGACACCCTCTCCACTCTGTCGGGGGGCTCTACTATGTGTAATCAGCTGACGATGGTGTAAAAGGAGTGCGCTTCTTCTTGACGCTAACATCTACCTGTAAGGCTGAGTTGATACTTGAGTTATTTGGTCAGTTTTGGCCCCCTTACCTCCCAAATAAATGAAGTATGCAGTGATTCTAAGAGCGACGCCTGTCATCTGCATGTCATACGGACTCACAGTATTATTTCACTACTAAAGTAGACTCCCTATGCGTGTTACTGCAAGGCACAGTGTTTGACACCACTATAAAGGCTCTCAGCAGCCAGGAAATAGCCGTTTTATAACGTGATTCACCGCAAATAAATTCGGATCAAAGCAAATGTTTCCGAAAAATTTGGCGAATCGGCCGAATCGAATTTTTTATACTTTAACTAGCTGACTCAGACTAACAACATACACAGGAAAGAGCCAAGCCGAGGAATTAGGGGTTCCCTCTTCCTGGAGACTTCATCCAAGTGATGAAAATTGACCCTATAATTCAGCCTTAGGGCTCATGCACACGACCGTTGTTTTGCAGTCCGTTTTTCACTGATCCGTTGTTCCGTATCTGAGTTTTTTTTTCTCTGATTTAAGTCCTCTTCCATTCCGTTATTGCACAAAAAATATCCGTATGGTTTCCGTATTTGATCCGTTTTTTGTGGATCGTATACAGAAACAGTAACTTATTAATCACCAAACACATGAGCAATATGGGCTGGGCATAGCATTTCTACAGTATGGATCCGCAAAATACAAATGAAATACGGATGACACACGGATGTGTTCCGTGTGCGTTCTGTATTTTTTGCGGACCTATTGACTTGAATAGGGCCTCGGACCGTGATTTGCGGACAATAATAGGACATGCACTACTTTTTTGCGGAACGGCCATGCGGACAAACTGAAATGGAATGCACACAGTAACTTCTGTATTTTCTACAGCCCCATTGAAGTGAATGGTTCCACATACGGTCCGCAAAAAAAACAGAACGGAAGCGGAAAGAAAATACGTTTGTGTGCATGAGCCCTTACAGTGCATACAAACAGCAGAAAACAGTTTGGAATTAAATAAAACCACAAAACACCAGGAACCTATCACGTTAATTATCTGACATTGTCTCAGTTTCTCACATCATTCTGGAGGAATTTCGTCCCACTTTTCTTTACAACATTGCTCCAGTTCATTGAGATTTGTGGGCATTTATGCACAGCTCTCTTAATGTCCCACCAAAGCATTTCAATTGGGTTGAGGTCTGGACTTTGACTGGGCCATTGCTACACTTTTCTTTTTCAGCCATTCTGTTGTAGATTTGTTGTTGTGCTTGGGATCATTGTCCTACACAGGTTATGTGGCTGCAAAACAAGCCCAAATCACCCCTCACCACCTTGCTTGACAGTTGGTATGAGGTATTAACATGATAACCGAGGCCCATAGAGTCTTAAATGTAGCTTTTGTCTTTTTTCGCAATTTGACCTTGGGGTCCTTGAGGCGTCCACTCCTGGGAAGATTGTCAGCTGTCTTGAATGTTTTTCACTTAAGAATAATTTTGTCTCATTGTAGAATGAGGGACAAGACATCACAGTTTTTTTGGGAAATGGTCTTATAACCCTTCTCAGATATATGTGCAGTGACCCATTCATTGGCCACTGCTATGGACTTATCTTGCCCTATCTTATGTCCAAGTTTGGTGGGTGTTATATTTCTTTATATGTGATTGTGGACTGATACTGTGTTTTCTCAATGCTATGTGTACTTCCAACCAGCACATTAAGGGTTAACATTGAGAGCTTAGTTGCTATCTCCAGGCAGGAGCAGGTCCATCCCCCTGGCTGTTGCCTTTTTCCTGGGTCAGAGTAGAGCGAGAGTTCTGGAACTGAAAGGACCAACCAGCAGGAAACCGGAGGCCTGTTGCAGACAGAACATGATACCTAGAAGGAGCTCCAGCCACTGCTGAGAGTGCAGAAAGTCAACTATTGTAAAGGTTAATCAACCATGCTGTTCTGTGCAAAGGACTACTGTCTGTACAAGTAAGATCTGTATAAGGTTTTGGACTCTACAGCATTTTGACAAGCTACATAGGCCTAAGGCTCCAAGTGGGGGAGACTGCATTCCACAAAGGTTACTGTTGCACCACACTTTGGGGAGAGTATTGCTCCTTAAGAGAATATTACACCACCAGGCTGGATTAGTTTGAAGTAGATACTTATATAAAGAGTGCATTTGGATGCAGTAGGCAAAGTTAACCCTCCTTGTCCAGTTGGAAGTTTACTGAAACTGTTATTAAAGACCATGCTTACTCATCTAAATGTTTGTGACAACTGTCAAGTTTCCTCAGTAAAGTTGGGTTCACTGCATGCAACAAGCTGGCTTCTGAGGGAGAGAGAAATCTAGCTTCCAGTTAACGTGTTCAAGCCTTTAATAAATACGTGCTAAAATCCAGACATGTACATCAGGTCTACACGTTTCAGATCTCTTGATATGGATCCTTACTCATGACAAACCCGATGTGTATGACACTGGCCTTAAATAAGGGGCAGGTCAGACATGTCAGGTGGAAACAATCAACAACAGCTCCACCTCCAAGACACTAAAACATATGTTAAAAAAAACTCAAAACAGTGTATCAGGGTCAGTAGTGCAGTATAAGATCGTGCCTGCGGTTGAGACCCAATGGTACACAGGTATTCATGGTGAAGATCCAATAGGATTCTCTATGCGATTTTTAACATTGAGGATGAAGATTCACAAAATATTTTGGATCTCAAAATCTATATGAGTTCTCTTGAAAAATTGCTCACACGTGAAATGCGCACCTGGTGGGATTTAACTTCACTACAAAAATATGTGGACAGGGGAATGATTCCTCGTGGCTTACGGCTACGAAAAAAACTACAACCCTTTATTCAGAGGACTTTGTTACCAAATGGCAAACTATTTTATCAGACTACTCCATGAAAATAATGGAGCTGATTATTTCAATTGAGGATGAGACCCTTGCAAATTTACGAGAAGAAATAAAAACTACCCAGGATCTCATTTCACCTCTGGGAATTCATATATGTTTATTGATTTGGATGAAAAACTCCAAGTGAACCTAAATAAATTGGAAGACAGTCTGATTGCTATCAAACAAGATAAATTTAATAGAGATATGCAAGATTATAAAACCAACAATGTCTATAACTGGTCTGAGGCTAGAACCAACACTCCTCGCTCTATTATGAGAAAGACATATCGAGGGAAAAAGTCAAGATCGACTAAGGTCAGCTTCAGTTCCACCGACATTGAGTCCTCTGATTCAGCGGCGGACATCGCACCCTCCAGTGTGTCGTTCACACCTAACGTTACCACAGAGGGAACCAACTGCTCTGGGAAGCCAGCAAAAAATGCAGAGCTGGGCGCAAACACAAGAAAAGGTGGACGGTATCTCTCGCGACAGAAGAAAACATAATCAATTCCCAAGTGATAAATATCTCCTCTAAAGTACTCTTCCAACCACAGATTGACGTCTTATCAAAAGGACTTTCCTTTTCACCCACCTGCCACTTCAATATTTACAGGACTATACTGGATGTTAATAAATTAGACCTCACTTTGAGGAAACACTTTGCCAATACAGATACAGAAGATCTTCCCCCGGCGAGTTCTACGTCCATTTCTCCTGTGAAGATCGATGCCAGTGAGACTTTATTGTCTTTTCAGGAACTTGTTCATATCTCCCATCTTCAAGCATCCCGCCATGTGACTGATTCCTTACCTGCACATGATTTTTCCCACAATTTCATTGTCCATAATCGTGAGTTTTATCCTGTACAGTCTCGCTCTCCTGCTCTTGATCGTTTTCAGGAAGCAGTTGAGTGAGATTTGTTTGCTTTGAGGGATACATGTCATTCAGTTAAAAAAAATTATATGAATTGTAATCTCTCTACAGCTGAGAAAGTAGCCCTCAATGAACTTGAAAATATGAAGGATATTGTTATCAAACGGGCGGATAAAGGTGGGTCGGTTGTGGTCATGGACCGCTACATATATGCGTCCCAAAATCTTCTCATGTTAGGAGATCAGGACACACATCTGGAGTTGTCACAAGACCCCACCCCCCAGTTTCAGAAGGGTCTGCTCTCTTTGTTGTCCTTGGGTGTTAAGAGTGGTTTTATGGATCAGAAACAAGCAGATATTTACACCTTACACCCTATTACTCCAATAATACCACTCTTTGCCCAAGATCCACAAGGCGGGCTTTCCTCCCTCCATGCGGCCATTGTGGCCGGCATTGGCTCCTTTACGGAGGGGTTGTCTGCATGGGTGGATAGCCTATTACAGCCGTTGGTCCAGACTATTCCGGGTTTCCTTTTAGACACTAGAACTGTGTTACAGTCCTATAATTTACCTTGGAGGCCTGAATATGTCTGGATCACTGCGGACGTGACCTGTCTTTACACCGTCATCCCCCATGATTTAGCCATCTCCTCTTTGCGATGGTTCCTGAACACTTATGCGGATTATAGTGTTGAATTTCAGGACTTCATTTGCAATGTTGTCCATTTTTCATTTAAATATAATGTGTTCATGTTTAACCATCGATTTTTTTTTATTTTTTCTACAATGCACAGGTGTTTCCATGGGGGCTAAATTTTCGCCCTCGATGGCTAACATCTACAGTGGGATGCGAAAGTTTGGGCAACCTTGTTAATCGTCATTATTTTCCTGTATAAATCGTTGGTTCTTACGATAAAATATGTCAGTTAATTATATCATATAGGAGACATACACAGTGATATTTGAGAAGTGAAATTAAGTTTATTGGATTTACAGAAAGTGTGCTATAATTGTTTAAACAAATTTAGGTGCATAAATTTGGGCACTGTTGTTATTTCAATGTAACAAGAGAGAGAGAGGGGGCGGCACCAATGCTCCGGCTGGATCCACGAGGAGAGGGACGCTGTATATGGCTGAGGAGGACCCACACGGTCGGCGGTGCTCAGCTAAGAGGCAAGATGCAAAGAGCACGATAATGTAGGAAAAAATGAAATAGCGTCACTCACCCGTGTGGAGTAAAACCAGCGACTTTATTATTCAAAAGCTACATCAGGCAGGGGGCGGACAATTCAATACACACGCATTGATCAGCAGCGGCCGTTTCACGCAAAATGCGCTTCTTCTGGCTGTGCGTCAATCATAACTGTTGTTATTTCACTTCTCAAATATCACTGAGTGTGTCTCCTATATGATATATTTAACTGACATTTTTTATCGTAACAACCAACGATTTATACAGGAAAATCATGACGATTAACAAGGTTGCCCAAACTTTAGCATCCCACTGTATATGGCGTGGTGGGAACAGAGCAACCTTTTTTCAGACAACAATGTATGGGCATCCTCATTACAGTGGTATGGCCGTTATATCAATGATTTATTGTTTATTTGGTCAGGTGACCATACTGCCATACCACTGTTTGGGGAGTTCCTGAATCACAACTCACTTAATCTAAAATTCACTATTAATTACCATCACACATCCATTTCTTTTTTAGATTTGACCTTAACAGGCAATGTCACTGAATCCAATATAGTCACACATACCTACCGCAAGGAAACTACAGGCAATAGCTTCCTTATGTCATCCTGCCCATGTTATTCTCAATATTCCCAGAGGCGAATTCACACGCCTCAGAAGAAATTGCTCAAGTGATGCGGGTTTCCATGAGGAGCTGGATGTAGTTGCTGATCGCCTTGCTGTTCGTGGTTATAATAGCAGTATTTTGAAACAAGCAGGGGCATCAGCAAAAATTCAACCACGGGCTGATTTGGTTTTCTCAAAGAAAAGGGATATTGGTAATTCCTATTCAAATGTTAGAGTATCCAATAACAGGGCTCCTATCTTTGCAACTAACTATAGTCTAGAGTATAACAAGATTTGTCATATAGTTAGAAAGCATCTATCCCTTTTGAGCACAGACGGACAATGGATGGACTTATTTAATTCTGGTGTTAAATGCATTGCCCGTCGTGCGCCCACATTGGCTCAAAGAGTGAACCCTAGCCTGTTTTTGGATGACTCTCAGAAGCAGCAGAGCTGGTTACGGTTTAAGGGAAATTTCAAGTGCGGACATCGTATCTGCACTTGTTATAACCACATTCAAACTGTTTTTCTGCGGCCAACCCAAAAACTTTTTCACTCAAACAGTACATTAATTGTAGCACTCATTTTGTGGTATACTGCATCACCTGCACGCTATGTCGCTTGCAATACATAGGCTGTACCTCTAACAGTCTTAAAACAAGGATTCGCAGGCATATTTCTGACATGTGTGCTGACCAGAAATGTTTCAGCGGTCAGTGCACACTATGCGGCTTGTCATACAGGTGATGTCAGTGGACTCATTGTGCAGGGGGTGGAGAGGGTTAATTATCCTAAGCGTGGAGGTGATCATAGGAGAGTGTTTTTAAATAGAGAATCCTATTGGATCTTCACCATGAATACCTGTGTACCATTGGGTCTCAACCGCAGGCACGATCTTATACTGCACTACTGACCCTGATACACTGTTTTTTTAGTTTTTTTTAACATATGTTTTAGTGTCTTGGAGGTGGAGCTGTTGTTGATTGTTTCCACCTGACATGTCTGACCTGCCCCTTATTTAAGGCCAGTGTCATACACATCGTGTTTGTCATGAGTAAGGATCCATATCAAGAGATCTGAAACACGTAGACCTGATGTACATGTCTGGATTTCTCCCTTCTTCATTTGCACTACAATTATCGTTTCCTGGCGTATGTCCGTGCTTCCTCTGTTGACTCAGGACCAGGTGAGCCTCGACAACCTCCCCCTTTCTTAATCATTGGCTTCTCTGATACCCCATCTACCTGCCTTACTCACCAACACCAAGGGCACCCAACTATCAACAGGCATGGCATCTCCCTCCAGGGTGTACCTAGAGATGAAGAAGGGGTGCACATTGATAAATATGAAAAAAAATCTTTCTGTTGTGAAACTGAAAAATAATCCAATCCACCATGTTTTTTTGTTTTATTTTTACGGTGTTTACTGTGGGAAAAAAATTACATGACAGCCTTAACCTCCAGGTCAGCAATACCAAACCTATATATACAGGTATATACATATATTCATATTCATTTCAATGGGGCCACAAAAGATAAGGACAGCCATTTTGTGGACAAGAATAGGCAGTTTCTACAGATGGCAGCATGTACTGTTCTACAAAATGTACAATGTACACTGCCGGTATCCAGATTTGGCAGATCCACAATTTGCGCATGGCAACAACGGTAATGGCCATGTCCATGAGGCCTAGGACTGTAGTCATACTCAGCCAATGCCATGTTTTAATTCCTGTTTCATTGCGTTTCTTACAGCGTATTTTGTGCAGCTGGGTGTTACTTTGAATTTTACAGTGCAATATAACATGCACTACTTACTAAGGAGCCGATTTAGCAATCCTGTAGATGGAGTCAACTTAACAACAGGGTGTTTAGACCAGATTTATTTCTGTAATAGGGTTATTGGGCAGCTATTAAAATGTATAAATTAATATCTATATCAATACCAGCTCCTCACTATAATAATGGTATAGTAAGGACCAGCACTCGCTTAAGTTATAATTTCAAATGGATTTAATGGTCACATACAAATGATAAGGTTATCATTTGTATGTGACCATTAAATCCATTTGAAATTATAACTTAAGCGAGTGCTGGTCCTTACTATACCATTATCTGTGGATCTTCTTCCCGGGACGCGCGCACCGCACCGCTGAAAGCAGAAGTGCCGCTTGTATCTTCTCTTGAACCTCACTATAATAGTGTCACTACCGGTTGCCTAGTTTCTCTCCTTTTCCCTAATATTTATGCTTTTCCATTCCATTACAATTCAAACCATGTGTGCAGTGATTCACGACACTTGGTGTTATAATAAACAAGTTAATGAGTCTTGTGCATCAGTTATGCGGATTCGTCATCCGTTCGAGCCATTTCTGTCTGGTATCCTAATTTTAGACGGAAAAAAATGTACTGCATGCACCTGGTTTTGGCTCACAATCACTGATAAAAGTCACTGATCAAACACTGGGAACAGCAAGACATAAAGTACACAGAGCATCTCTGACCGGCACCATTAACTATAATGGGGACCGACAGAGATCCAGGTAACCCAGAAAATATGCCAAGAATCGGCCAGATGAAAACTGATGTGCACATATACAGTAAGCAGTATATTGTGTAACACCCCACAGTAGGCAGCCTATAGCAGTGTAACAACCTATAGTAAGCAGTATATAGTGTAACACCCAATAGTCAGCAGCATATAGTGTAAAACCCCATAGTAGGCAGTGTATAGTATAACACCCTACAGTATGCAGAATATAGTAAAACACCCCACAATAAGCAGAATATAGTAGAACACCCCAAGTATGCACTATATTGTAAACCTCTAACATCCATCCCTATGCGAGAATGTGCACGCCTTCTGAAAATTTATAAGAGGGACAGTCTGGGCCACAGGAACAGTCTATACTCACACTTCTTCCGGGATTTCCACTTATAACAATCTGCCTGCCTCGGAGGATCTGACTGCAGCCACCGCCCACCCAGGCTAGAACTTTGGATGAGAGAGAGTTGGCATCAAGAGCAAGGAACCAGCGCACATAAGGCAAGTGCAGTACTTGCTTGGAGGAGGAGGCTGTCACTCAGTTATGTGGCACGTGACCTCTCTCTCCTTGTAGCACAGTGCAGCACCCACCGTGCAGCACTGGGGGCAGGTGGGCACAATGTGCTTTCATAAATGGTGGCAATGTACTGTTTGTGTTGCTAGTTTAGGCGGCTGTGGACACCTTTGAGGCATCAGGCCTGGATGGCCACCCTAAACGCCGATATTATGATCTGCCAATGGTTGTATCTCCTGTTAGTAGTGTTGTGGAGGTGTAAAGGTAATTGAAATTGTTCTTGCTAATGATTGGCTTTTCTCATAATCGCACTCATAAATGTCTATATATACTGTGCCTTACTAACTGTACCCAATGCTTATCAACTTTTTCTAATCTGTTGAATTGGGGCTACCTAAAATATCCAGGTCTTTATGGTCCACCCATAAAGACATAGACTTCAGGAATGTTTTGGTGTCTTTTATGTATATATTTGTTGTTGGTTTCATTCATTGTATTAAAGTTTTTTTTTTTTTCCAGGATATAAATACTGATGATATCCTGAAGATAGGAGATCAATATCTGATTGGTGGGGTCCAACTCCCAGAATTCCCACTGATCAGTTTTTTGTAGGGGTTGCAGCACTCGAGCGAGCTATGCAACCTCTTCCTCGACCTTTGACATCATGTCCACTGGTCACACGGGCTTTGTGCAGCTATGTCCTATTCATATGAATGGGATTGAGCTACAATACCAAGCATGACAACGATACCACAGGTGATTGTTGCAACCCCATCCATCTGATATTAATGACTTATCCTGAGGATTGGTCATCAGGATTTAAGTTTTGGAAAACCCTTGGAAATTCTACTCCTACATTGAGACTTTTGTTGGTTTTCATACTGGCACATAACCCATGTGAAAAATATGCTTCCATTAACTAGTTTTCTAATCTGAATCTTTTTACAGAAAGCCCAACTACTCCAATATTAGTGGTTGAACCCAAGAGGAATGTCTTTGTTGAAAAAGAATCATTGGAAATACGCTGTCTCTTACCAAGAGGACAAAGTGCCGAGGGAATCGCCCTCTACCAAGATGGGAGAATACTCTATGAGGCAGATAATTTTGGAGTTTTATCTCTTGTATATACTGAAAGGAGACACACTGGAAAGTATACCTGTGACTATAAGACTGTTATATCAGGACGTACACTGACATCTCATATCAGCAACGAAGAGCATTTGGTTGTGATAGGTACTGTTGATATGTTAAAACCATTTCAGTGTAATTCCCTAGGTTATTCTGCAGCATACTACATTATAATGCATCTAAACAGAGTAGACATTTTTTTTGTATGTTCCCTTATTTGCGGATGGAACAGTAAAAGAGGTTGAGACAGCAATGTTCAGTGGAACAAAAGATTATGAATGGGGCACAAAGCTGAATGACAAACAGTGGCACTTAGCTTGGTCATTACAGACTCAATCGGACACACAACATGAAGGTTACAAGTAATAGCACTCATCTTGGTAGTTTCAGTCTCTAGTAGGCACACAACTTGGTGGTTATAGTGTGTACTGGGTATACAGTTACAGTCTCACAGTATTTGATACACATAGGCCTATCTTGAGGTTGGCACCATTTTAGTCTCTGGTATTACTTGCCAGCAGGGGTGACACAGTTTACACCCTCCCTCAGTAACAAAAAATGCTGGAAGTGCTCCAAAACCACTTGCAGGACACACAGGGCCCTCCTTTGTTAGGGAGTACTTACCATGGCAGACCCAAAAAATAAATACACTACACTGATTCAGTATCAAGATACTAGACATGGTCCACAACCTCTCACAGGATTCTCAGAAATCACTGCTGTTTCGGTGACGTCAACATCAAAATGTAGAGCAGCAAGGAGTCAGTTAATGTGCACTAGAGTGTAAAAGTGTGGGCCAATCCTCTAATCAGCTTATATGGAAGCATCCCTTTATAGGCTTCAGACTAAAGACCAACATAAACCTGCTATTAGTAGCCAAAGGGGAAGGCACACATGACAGATGTCATTTCTGTAGTCATAAGGTCTGTAGTTTTCATACTGTTCATTGTCTAAACTGAGAATTTTTGTTAATGACAGCATAATAACAGGGTTCTATTCAAACAGTTCAATATACACTGGTGTAGCTCCAGAGTGTCGATAACCCCCATTCACATTTCTCTGACACTTTCATTACTCACCTCTAACATTTGGAAAGCTTACAGTATGGCCTCATGAACACGGCCGTTGTTTTTGGCCACATCCGAGCAGCCGTTTTGGCGGCTCGGATGCAGACCCATTCACTTCAATGGGGCCGCAAAAGATGCAGACAGCACTCCGTGTGCTGTCCGCATCCGTTGCTCCGTTCTGTGGCCCCACTAAAAAAATATAACATGTCCTATTCTTGTCCGCGCTCTGCGGACAATAGGCATTTATATTAAAGGCTGTCTGTGCCATTCCGCAAATTGCGGAACGCGCACGGACACCATCCGTGTTTTGCGGATCCGCGATTTGCGGACCGCCAAGCACACCACGGTCGTGTGCATGAGGCCTTAGTCTGTTTTCAGTAGGAATTAGTTTTGCTCTCAAACTGCACAAAAGCATCAGTTTATTGCACTATAAGTGATGAAGTGACATTTATGCTTCTGCATGGTTAAGGGTAAATTTATTTCATCTATCTTGTTTTGATGCAGGTTTTTTAAGCCAAAATCCTAAGTAACTATTGTATCAGACCAGTATTGTTCTCTATATGTTGCCTCCTTTGTTTATCCACTTCTGACTTTGGCTCCAAAAATGTAACAAAAGTTTTCCTTTTCACATCACATACACAGTTTTTTGTTTTTCTTTTCCGGGAAGTTCAATGCTTTATTAGATTGTGTCGAGTGACATTTGTTGCATTGGAACCCAAATCTAATTGCAAATATCATACAATGTTTTTTTCATTTTTCAGATCTGCCTCCTACTCCAATTTTGAGGTATGCGAAGAACCTCCAGATTCAAAGCAGTCAAGTAGAGATTGTGTGTGAGATACCGAATCCTCCCTTCTCCTCCCTAATCCACGGATATCGTTTGTATCGAAATGGAAGGGAAATTTCAAGCAATCAAGAAAATCAGTTTGTCATTAACTACAATCTGGAATTTGATGGATGCTACTTCTGCCGAAGTTTTGTGACTGTATTAGGAGAGGAGATCTTATCACGTAAGAGTGTGGAGGTCTTCTTGACATTAGAAGGTGAGATAACTTTAACATATATACAGTAATATATATATATATATATATATATATATATTTACTGAACAAAAATATAAACACAACACTTTCGGTTTTGCTCCCATTTTGCATTAGCTGAACTCAAAGATGTCAAATATTGTTCACAAATCTGTCTAAATCTGTGTTAGTTAGCACTTCTCCTTTGCCGAGATAATCCATCCCACCTCACCACCAGTGTGGCATATCAAGGTGTTGATTAGACAGCATGAATATTGCACAGGTTAATTTTTCTACCATAAGCCGTCTCCAAAGGCATTTCATAGATTTTGGCAGTACATCCAACCGGCCTCACAACCGCAGACCACGTGTAACCGCACCAGCCCAGGACCTCCACATCCAGCATATTCACCTCCACCCCTTAACACTGACTACCCCCCTCCCCCTCACAGTGCCTTACCTCCTTAAAATGGGACCTCCACAGTAGCCTACTCCCTTAACTTTGACCTTCACAGCAGCCTGCCCCTTTAACAGTGAGTTCCACAGCACTCCAACCCCTTGACAGTGACCTCCACAGGGGCCCACCCTCTTAACAGTGACCTCTACAGCACCCCGTCTCTTAACAGTGACCTCCATAGGGGACAGTCCACTTAACTGTGACCTCCACCATTCCCTGCCCCCTTAACAGAGACCTCCACAGCGCCTACCCTTTTAACAGTGACTGCCATAGTACCCCACTCCCTTAACAGTGACCTCACAGTACCCTGCTGCCTTAACAGTGACCTCCACAGCAGCTGCCCCTTTAATTGTGGCCTCCACAGTCCCCTGCCCCCTTAATAATGACCTCCACAGTTCCCACCCCTTTAACAGTGACCCCCACAGTTACGGATAACAATCATCCAATTGATTTCCTTTTCTTACGGGGCATTATTGTCTGTAATTGGCAGTATATAAAAGCTCACAGAATTAGTATACATTAAGGTCATGTGAGTTACATCAGCCTCTACAACAACGTTGGCTAAGCGTTGCAGTAGATATCATATTAACTCACACATAAGCTGTCTTATAGTAAGAATGTCCTTCGTTGCCTATAGTAACCAATGAGAGCTCATATTAATGACCTGTAGCAAAATAGAAGCTGAGCTGTGATTGGTTGCTATATGCAAGCTGATGAATATTTACTAAGCAAATTTTTTGGCAAATAATTGGAAAGCACAGGGTGAAAATTTCCACTCAGAACATAGTCTATGACGTTTCCCAGAGTCACAGGAGGTGGCTGTGCAAAATCCTTTAGCGGACATACATACATACTTACGTACATACACTCAGCTTTATATATTATATATAGTCTTATAGCTAATATATATAGTACTTACAGTAGCTTTATAAAGACATCTACAAGGGAATCAACTGCCTCAGAGGTTGTAGACCATCATAAAATAGAGAATATACTGTTGGTTGTTCTTGGTGGCCAACTGAGCTCCCAGCTTCCCAGATCTACTTTCAGATATGATAGTCTGTAAGCAATAACTCACCTGTTTGTTTATTTGGTTATCAATAATAATTTAGTTTTACTCAGAGATCTAGTTTGATGCTTCTGAACCCCAATGAAAAAACTGCCATATGCCATTTCTAATACTGATGTCTCCTTATGCGGCAGAAGGCACTGCTCCCAGAAGAACCAGGGCCAGGGTGCAGCTATTAACTCTGCACTCTATAGTCTAGTGATAGAGCAAATATCCTTTTCCAAATTAAAGGGGTTGTGCCAAATATGAAAGTTTTGCCCTATCCACTGGATAGGGTATAACTGGACCACTGGGACCCTTTACTGATCCCAAGAATGGGTCCCATGTTTCTATCCTGGTGGACTTGGCTATATCTAGCAGTCCCATAGAGAGTGAATGGAGAGGCAGGGTGCATGTTCGACTACCGCTCCATTAATACTGGAACATGGCCGTTCTCAGGATTGTGAGGGTCCCAGCAGTCAGATCCTCGGTGATCAAGCAGGCAGACTATACTGTGGATAGGGATAACTTTCACATAGAGCAAAATAATAACAGTGTGGTAAGAAGAACTGAGTAAAAGCTCATTCCTCATTACAGCATTTATTTCCATATACACAAAGGCACTGAGAGCAAGGCACATTCAATTCCAAATGAAAACATGAGCAAAATATACATTTTTAAACTGAAAATGAAGAAAAAGGATTAATAGGCTGTTCAAAAATATAGCAGGGTTTGTATTATCAGTTACAAACTGGAATATTTCCACAAAAAACTGAAATTTGTTTACAGATTTAGCTGAACTGATATTTAGTTGTATAACTTTTATTTCTGATAACTGCTTTACATCTGTGTGGCATGGAGTCAACTAACATCTGACACCAGCGAACAGATATTCCAGCCCAAGCTGTTTCTTGCAAATAGTTTGGCTTCACATAGGGATCTTCTGGTTGTTGCAGTACTTACAGGTAACTGAAGATCTTCCTTGATTTCCCTGGAGCTGATCATTAGTGTTGAGCGCGAATATTCGAATTGCGAATTTTTTTCTCGAATATTGCAATTTCGAGATTTCGCGAATATTTAGAATATCGTTCTATATATTCGCGAAATAGAATATTCGTTTTTTTTCTTTTTTTTTTTATTATATTTTTTTCTTTCCCACTTCCCTAAAGTTGTTCTTACCTGTCCTTTGGATTCCTGGCTTCCTGGCTGCTCCAGTCAGTGGCGTTTTCAACTTACTGCTATATTCCATATTAGCTAAATTACAATCTAATCTATATGTGTATTTTACGAAATTTCGCAATAGTCGCAATTGCGATGCGAGTAATATAACACGAAATATTCGCATGAAGATTTCAATTTAGCACTGCTATACTCCATATTCTAGCCTAATATGGAATATAGCTGTGCTAAGTTAGCACTGCTATATTCCATATTAGGCTAGAATATGGAGTATAGCAGTGCTAAGTTGAAATCTTCATGCGAATATTTCGTGTTATATTAGTCGCATCGCAATTTCGACTTTTTCAAATGTTCTTAATATTGCTCTAACTTCGTCTTTTAGAAATTTCGTAATATTGCTCTAACTTCGTCTCTTAGAATATTACGAATATTCTAAAAGACGAAGTTAGAGCAATATTACAAAATTTCGTAAAATACACATATAGATTGTAATTTAGCTAATATAGTGCTATAATCCATTTTTTTTCCTGTAATTTTTTTTTGCCTCTTCTGAACTTAAGTTTTGTAAAATATGTACACTATTAAAAATTATTACTATAGCAGTATATTAGCTTAAATACAATCTATGTGTATTTTACAAAATTTCGTAATATTGCTCTAACTTCGTCTTTTAGAATATTACGAATATTCTAAAAGACGAAGTTAGAGCAATATTAAGAACATTTGCAAAAGTCGAAATTGCGATGCGAGTAATATAACACGAAATAGTCGCATGAAGATTTAAACTTAGCACAGCTATATTCCATATTCTAGCCTAATATGGAATATAGCAGTGCTAACTTAGCACAGCTATATTCCATATTAGGCTAGAATATGGAATATAGCAGTGCTAAGTTTAAATCTTCATGCGACTATTTCGTGTTATATTAGTCGCATCGCAATTTCGACTTTTGCAAATGTTCTTAATATTGCTCTAACTTCGTCTTTTAGAATATTCGTAATATTCTAAGAGACGAAGTTAGAGCAATATTACGAAATTTCGTAAAATACACATATTAGCCTAGCCATAGTCATTATATATTAGTTGCCTTATACTATCAAGATAAATTTTCGCAATATGCGAAAAAATATTTTCGCGATAATTGGAATAATTGCGAATATTCGATTTCGACGAATATAACACGAATATTCATGCGAATATTCGCGAAATATCGCGAAATCGAATATGGCACCTCCCGCTCATCACTACTGATCATTGTATACTTTGAGATTCTTGTTATTCTATGATCTAAACGGATGCTAGTATTTCTTTTCCTACCATGTATTTCAGGTTTTGTTTGCCATTTTAAAGCATTGTAGATCATTTTAGCTGAGCAGCCAATTATTTTCTGCACTTCCCCTCTCCAATAGTGTTGGGTGAGCTGCATGGCCAGTTACTTAAAAAAATAAAATAAATATGAGACTTGTGAGTTCGAATCCCGGCAGAAACTTTTCAGAAATCGAGGCTAAATTAAATTTATATATTTTATATTTTTTGTTAGTAATTGTAAAAAATATATGGCACAAAATAAATGTATAATTATAAAAAGAAATATATATATATATATATATATATATATATGAACATTTTCTGCCGGGATTTGAACTCCCAACCTTGAAGAGGCAAGGACTTTAATCACTACACTATAAAACTACATGTTAACCTGCACAGAAATATAAAATAAGTCTTCTGCTGAATAGGAATATTCACTACATCAGAAACTACTATGAGGTTTTTCTGACACAGTTTAGCGTTCAGCGTTCAGGTTGGGAGTTCAAATCCCGGCAGAAACATTTCAGAAATTAGATTTAAATACACAGGGGTGTCCCCAAGCACTGACTTCATATATGGATATAGCTATATATGGAGTCAAAGCAGGGATTCCTAAGCCGGACTAGAGTCCCGAAACCCTCCCCACTTCAGAGCAGGGGGTGCCTGGGATTCTCCTATTGACTTCCATTGTGCTCGCAGATGCAACATTTGCTTCCCTCCTTATGGCCATATTTGACACCTGTTTCTTCGCAGAATGAATGACCTCACTAATTGAATGAACACCTATTAATTTGAACACCATATCGGCACTTCGAGAATTCGCGAATATTTAGAATATAGTGACATATATTCATAATTTTGAATATTCATATTTCATCAGTAACCTCCCTTCTTGTTTGTGGGTCAATGAGAAGGCTGCAATGTCTTTGTCTGAGCTTAGCAACATCCCTAGCAACCAATAGGAAAGTTGCCTACACCTTACAATATAAGAACCTCCCCAGCAGCCATTTTCTACAGTTTTTTTAAAGTTCTGAGAGAGACAGCAGTGTCATTGCTCTGTGCTTTCCACACTACATTAGATAGATAGTTAGCTAGCTTACATATATAATACAGATAGGTAGTGGAGCTAGTCAGTGTAGGTTAAATCTTGATATAGTGTAGCTGTTGTTGTGCAGTGTGTTAGGTAGTGTGATAGGTTCTGCTGTCCATACATACATGCAGACCTGCTAAATGTGAAGTTTCACGTATTACGCCAAAATATTTGCATCATTAGTGCCGATTAGCGCAATTGCAAATATATTAGAGCACTCTAACTGCATATAAAGCCATTTTTAATTTTCTGCCGTGCCAACCATTTTCTCCAGTCTCAGGAAACTCCTAGCAGCTTGTAAAATATAGCAAATGTGACCCCACGCAAGTCAATGGGGGACGGATACGTTTTCAATTGCACCATATTGTGTCAGTGAAAACGGATCCGCTCCCATTGACTTACATTGTAAGTCAGGACGGATCCGTTTGGCTCCGCATCGCCAGGCGGACACCAAAACGCTGCAAGCAGCGTTTTGGTGTCCGCATCCAGAGCGGAATTGAGACTGAATGGACGCAAACTGATGCATTCTGAACGGATCCTTATCCATTCAGAATGCATTGGGGCTGAACCGATCCGTTTTGAACCATTTGTGAGATCCCTGAAACGGATCTAACAAACGGAATTCAAAACGCCAGTGTGAAAGTAGCCTAACTTGGTACTTGGCACAATCTATTTAAGCCATGAAATAATATGTTTAATAATTAATATGTCTAATATGTTTCTAATATTTAGGAAATATCACAAGAAGCTGTCTGATGCAAAATTCAGAAAATGGCCATGGACTCTCAAAACAAGGTAAAAAAAAAAAATATGCCATGGTATAATAGCACTTAGTACCTTATTTCAAGATGTGCCTTTGTTTCAGCAATAGATGTTTTCTATCTTCTGAAAATCCAGTTTATTTGGTATGCAAATGAGCCAGTAAGGTGCCCAGAGGGACATCACTCTTGCAGGAAGGAGCCCAGACATGCCCCCTGCCACAATGTGTCCACCCTCAAAGTATTAACTTAAAACCCCGCCCCCATGCCCTGCTAAGCCACTCCCGATAGAGTTAGGCCACGTTCCCTCTCACTCCTCAGCCAATTGGGATCGAAAAAATGAAGGTAAAAATCAACTTCTGTCAGGTGCAGGGGTGGGAGGGAGGGTGACTTTCTCCCTGCAGCTCACACTCAGACAGCAGAGTCCCACTGTCTTAAAATGAGTTGTTCAAAAGGGCACGCCCCCGATCCGGTTAGCCCACACCCCTCCCACTCCTCAGTCGACAGGGATTGAAAAAATGAAGTTAAAAATTAACTTCTGTCAGCTGCAGAGGTGGGAGGGAGGGTGACTTTCTCCTTGCAGCTCACACTAAGACAGCACAGTGCTGCTTTCTTAGTATGAGCTGTTCAAAAGGACATCCTTGTGTCCATCCAGGCCCTGTGCTAGACGGTGGACAGGGAGTCTAAAGCCGGACACGCCCACGATCCAGTTAGGCCTTGCCCCCTCCCACTCCTCAGCCAACAGGGAATGAAAAAATGAAGTTAAAAATCAACTTCTGTCAGCTGCAGGGGTGGGAGGGACGGTGACTTTCTTCCTGCAGCTAACACTCAGACAGCACAGTGCTGCTGTCTGAGAGTGAGCTGTTCAAAAGGACATCCTTGTGTCCATCCAGGCCTGCGCTAGATGGAGGACAGGGAGTCTAAAGCCGAACTGTCAGGCCTAAAACTGAACCTGTGGCCACCCTAGGGGCAGGCTGCTGTGGATAAGACAGTTAAGGGGATGGTCCGCTATGGAAGTCAGTGTTAAGGGGGTGCTCCCCTGTGGAGGTCACTGTCAAGGGGGTGGTGTGCTGTAAAACTCACTGTTAAAGGGGAAGGCTGCAGTAAAGGTCAAAGTTAAGGGGTGGGCTGCTGTAGAGGTCCGTTAAGGGACGGGGCACTGTGGGGGGGGGGGTCAGTGGGGGTCACTGTTAAGGGGGCAGGGTGCTGTAGATGTCACTGTTATAGTGGATAGTGTTGATATCTTTTAACGATACACACAAACATTAAATGAAGTAGTTACAGTTGCAAGAAAAAGTATGTGAATCCTTTGGAATGATATGGATTTCTGCACAAATTGGTCATAAAATGTGATCTGATCTTCATCTAAGTCACAACAATAGACAATCACACACAAAGAATTAAATTTTACAATGTTTTTATTGAACACACCATGTAAATATTCACAGTGCAGGTGGAAAAAGTATGTGAACCCTTGGATTTAATAACTGGTTGAACCTTCTTTGGGAGCAATAACTTCAACCAAATGTTTCCTGTAGTTGCAGATCAGACGTGCACAACGGTCAGGAGTAATTCTTGACCATTCCTCTTTGACCGTCAATATTTCAATAAGAACTGACAATGCCGCGTGTTGGTGCATAGAAATGTTCCCTTTATATCAAGGGAGGTACATGTGGATGAGGACGGTCGCTTTATATGTATTAACTGTTCTGTGTTTCATTACCAAATGATACTAGTGGCCATTTATATACCTCCCCCATATTCCTGTGAAGTTCTCAAAAAGTATTATCTTTCACTTCCAAATTTCCAGATCTGCCAGTTCTCATAATTGCTGATTTTAATATGTTCTTGGACAAATCCCTAGATAAATTCCAATCTGATAGTGGGGCCTCTGGCCCTTCTCTATCCTCATTAGCCAAGACGCTCGCTGAAATAGACTTGTATGATTTGTGGAGGTCCAGAAATCCCGGTGTGAAGCAATACTCCTGCTACTCGTCATCACATAGTTCTCTTTCTAGGATAGATCTCGCTGTGGGTTCTAAGGGAGTGTTAGATAAGGTCCAGGATGTTAGGTACTTACCCCGTAGTATTTCTGACCACTCCCCATTATCAGTAGTACTGGATTTAGGGAGAGAGTTATTGGGTCCGAGACAGCCATGGCGACTAAACCCTTTTTGGATCCAGTTAGTTGATACTGGTACTGTGATTTTACCTAGCTCTATGAGAGAAGCATTGGTGGTAGTGATCCCTAAACCAGATAAGGATCCCAATATGGTAGATTCATATAGACCCATCTCACTCTTAACAGTAGAAATAAAAGTGTTGGCCAAGGTACTTGCTAATAGGCTCCTGAATGTTATCTCCCACATTATACATGAAGATCAGTTCGAGTTTATGCCAGGAAAATCCACGTCATTAAACCTTAGGCGTCTGTTCCTCAATATTTAGATGAGGGGTACAGAATGGGATGTGGGATGCCCTGCAGTGGTCTCTTTAGACGCTGCAAAGGCCTTTGATAGCGTTGAATGGGAATACTTATGGGCGGCTATAGCAAAACCATGATTCGGCCCTGGATACATTAATTGGGTAAAATTGCTCTATAGTCAACCGAGAGCTTGGCTGCGAATAAATGGTAAGCTATCCCCAATGATGACACTGGAGAGAGGCACCAGGCAGGGATGCCCTTTGTCACCCCTCCTGTTTGCCATTGCTATAGAGCCCCTGGCTTGTATTTTGCGTTCTACGCCACTGATTCGAGGTCTGGAGAGGGGGACGGTGGAGGAAAGAGTCTCACTTTATGCGGATGATATGTTATTACAGTATATGTGGGTGATCTGACATCATCAATAGATCCCATTATATCGTTAATCTCAGACTTTGGAAAACAATCTGGTTTATTAATCAATTGGAATAAGTCAGTTATTCTTCCTCTGTCCCCTCTTCCGGAATCTCTTTGCTTAGATCATGTTAACCTGAAAGTGGTCTCCTCCTTTAAATATCTTGGAGTCACTATTTCAGTACAGCCCCGATCTTATGTAGCAAATAACCTAGTACTACTAATGGATAGATTTGTCACTTGGCATAAGCTTCCATTGTCAATGATGGGTAGAGGTAATCTTCTTAAGATGATATGGATGCCGCAATTGCTCTACATATTGCATAACTCACCAGTATGGATTCCCATGCATTATTATTATAAGTTACAGAGAATATTTAGATCCTTGTTATGGAAAAATAAAAATAGTAGAATCCGATATGAAACATTACAGCACGGTAAAGAAGCGGGGGGACTGGCGTTACCTAACCCCTTTATATATTTCTTAGCAGCTCAGTTGCAACACTTTAAGGGCTGGGGGTCCCTGCGAGAGATGGGAAGATGTGGAGAATTGGTGAAGTGGGCATCTGGGGTATGCCAGCCTATTTCGATTATGGAGAAAGATTTGCCTGACTCTTTTAAACCCCTCCCAGTAGTAGGATTAATGAGGAGGGTCTGGGGAAAAGTTAGGAAAATTCTGGGTGTTCGGGAACTATTGGACCTGTCTCCTGTTTGGAATAACCCTCATTTAATAGAATTGTCCAAACTGCATAGATTTTCTGATTGAGAACGTAAAGGACTATGGAATTTAGGTCAACTATATTCACCAGGTATACTAAAACAATTTGCACAACTTTGCACTGAATATGGCCTAGTGTCTACCCATTTCTATAAATACCTTCAGTTAAGGCACGCTATCAGTTCGCAGGATAAAGTGCGCCCCCTACAATTTGTATCACAACTCATGCTTAAAAAACTGATAGAACTAGGTCCTGTAAAAGGAGCTATTTCGGATGCCTCTAATACTTTGCTATATGAGCAGCTGAAAAAATATCAAAGTTAAGTTGAAGTGGGAGAGGGATGTGGGCCCCCTCTCAGACAGCCAATGGGAAGAAGTCCTTGCACAGATTCCTACTCTAACCCCTAGCGAAGCGGCTAGACTGTCTCAACTCTATATAATACACAGGGTATATAGAACTCCAATCTTCTTATGGAAGGTGGGATATAGATCTGACTCCAAGTGTCCGAAATGTGGGGAAGAAGGGGCCGGATTGCTCCATATGCTGTGGAATTGCAGTGCGCTACAGGGCTATTGGACAGATATAATCATTTTATTAAACAAAATTTATAGTGCTAATTATAAACTGGATCCTAGGTTTTGCTTGCTTGGTATGTTGGATTCGGATAACTTGCCACCAAATGTTACAATCGGAATCAACAGAATCTTATATCAGGCACGCAAAACCCTTGCTGCTAAATGGATACAGCCGCTTCCCCCAAGCATATCGGAATTCATTACCAGAATGAATACAGTCATAAGATTGGAAAGAGGAGTATACATGAAGCGTAATAGCATGTCGAAATTTGATACCGTTTGGGGCCCCTGGATTGACAGATCTGGAGTTTGTAGTACATGGCTATCTAGTCTAAGGATCTTCTCGGGCTAGCCCGGGAGGGGAGAGATGGGGCTGATTGTGTTTGTTTAAGCCTAGTGTGCGGAAGCTTTATAGTGCATTGGTGATGTCATGGTCTGTTACTAAAACAAATAGGTCTTACACATGTTTATGCTTATCTACTCAAACAAGGTCTCACAGTGGGGGGGGGAGGGGAGTTTGGTTGTTGGATCTTTATGTTAAGGATCCTGTTTATTGACTATCCTGTTTTGTACAATAAGTATTTTTGCACTGTGTTGAACATAATATATGACACAAGAATTTTGTAAAATGATATTGTTTATTTTTACAAAATAATAAAAATTTATCTGATTTAAAAAAAAGAACTGACAATGCGAACTCTGTAGATTCGTCTTTTTAGTACAAGAATCTATAAGCAGTGGAGTGGCACAACTGATGTAGGCATATCTCAAGTATTAGTGTATATTTAGTATATTTAACACATTCTCTTTGTAAATAGGTGTCAAGTTGTTTGCAAGTGTAGTCATTGGTAAACTGATTGTCTTGATTTCTATCTTGCTCACTTTTGGGATCCACCTCCTTGTAATTCGGCGTACGTTAACAGTACAGATAATGCTTGCTGACCTACACAATTTCTACTGCCAAATTATACCAGAATTGTAGTTGGAATAGTGGCACATGAAAATTTACTCGTACAAAGCATTGATGGTAGAGATGACCAAATTAATTCTCAACAAATTGGATTTGTTACAAATGTCACAAAAATTTGCTGATTTGCTTTGGATTAATTGAGCAAAACATCGCCATTGCCATTTTACTGTGAAAAATGGTGACTGACAGCTATCTATGTATACACAATTGCACAGAAAATGCTATAAATCGCTAATGACATCTCCCCTGTGTATATCTATCAGTGACTGACATCTATCTCTGTATACACACTTACACAGAGAATGCTATCAATCACTAATGACATCTCCCCTGTGTACATCTATCAGTGACTGACATCTATCTCTGTATACACACTTAAACAGAGAATGCTATCAATCACTAATTCATAGAATGGTGGCTGTTGTATTTGACTATGTGTCTGCTCTATTGTTTAAATTGTTATTACATGTTGCTTTTTCATTATTTTTTTACAGAATAAAAAAATCTGAGACAGAAGATCAATCAATCCACAGATTTTGAACATTAATCTAAAGCATTAAATTTTACATTTTTTTTGTTCTTGCTTTTTCTGTATGTTTGAAAGATTATTCAAGAATAAACATTTCATTTAATTCAATTTAATGTGGTAGCCATATTATGCTTAGAAATATTATTTATCCTATTGATTCACAAAAAATGAATAACAAATTGTTCGGTACTGCTACTGTTACATAGTTACATAGTTGATTAAGCTGAAAACAAGGCCCAGGTCCAAGTATATCTTCTAACCCTAATGTGTTGATTTGATGTAGAAAAATCCTTCAGCGCTTATTAAAAACAATTTTTCATATTTTTTATTCACCTTTACTTTTTATCTACTGTGTTGATCCAGAGGAAGGCAACAATCCCCTATGAGGTGGATATTCCTTCCTGACTCCAAATATGGCAATTAGAATAAATCCCTAGATCAAGTCCCATCTCTAGAAATCTATTATCCTTAGGCCTCTTTCCCACGATCGTATGCCCTCCGAGATATACGGTCCGTGAGCAGGCCATATGTCCCGGAGCGGCATTGATCGTGCACACGGGAGCGCAGAGCCTCACAGACTACAATGATACTGTGGACGTCGGGCCGCCCGCAGGGCTATTGTCCCGCACTCATATGATCGTATATCTCGGAGGGCATATGGTCGTGGGCAAGAGGCCTTAAGTTGTGAAATTATTTCTTAAAGGAAAGACATCAGCAATTACAATATCAATAGTCTCACTGCTCTTACACTAAAGAATCCTCTTCTATGTTGATGGTGAAACCTTCTTTCCTTTAGACATAGATCATGTCATCTTGGCATGGTTATAGGCCTAGGTATGAAAAAATCATAAGAAACATCTCTGTACTGTCCATGTGCCACAAAACATGGCTTTCCATGGCTCAGATTTGTTGGCATCTGGCCCAAGATTGGCATGTGGCCCAATATTTATAAATCTACTGTCATGATTCATGATTCAGCAAGTCCATCCCATTTTTTTTAAATGCTTGGGTGTTATCATAAGTGTGATTTACTGTTAAAAAGTTAATATTCAGGTTCACCATTTCAAAATGTTTACTGTGATGATGGTTTGTGCTCTATGAATCCCAAAAGGTGAGATATATATATATATATATATATAGGTAAGGCTACTTTCACACTAGCGTTAATATTTTCCGGTATTGAGATCCGTCATAGGGTCAATGGGGACAAAACGTAACTGAACAGAACGGAATGCTCCCAAATGCATTCCGTTTTGTTTAGTTGCATTCTCATTCCGTAAAGAAAACCGCAGCATGCTGTAGTTTGCTTTCCGTCCTGGGATGCGGAGCAAGATGGATCCATCATGCCCACAATGCAAGTCAATGGGGACGGATCAGTTTTCTCTGACACAATCTGACACAATAGAAAACGTATTCGTTCCTCACTTACTTTCAATGGGGTTCATTACAGATCTGTCTTGGCTATGTTAAAGATAATACAACCGGATCCATTTATAACAGATGCAGATGGTTGTAATATCAGTAACGGAAGAATTTTTTCTGAACCCTGCCGGATCTAGCAACAATGCTAGTGTGAAAGTAGCCTAACAAACACAGTTAATGTCACGGGTAGAGTCACGGGAATCAAGATAGAGCGGAGGTGCACCCCCTGAGCTGCCACCCGGTCCCCTGTCCCTGCCTACTTGCACCACCCACCCTAGGTGACGGAGCGCAACTGGGCGACAGTCCCTAACCTACTAAGTGCAAGCAGAGAGAAAGAGACAGCAGGGAAGAGGACAGCCACTGAGAAGTACAATAAGCGGACAAGAGGTAGAACAAAAACGGAAGGCGAGGCGGGTCAACTAGCCGAGGTCAGTCCAGGAGGTCACGTCAGAACAAGAGAAGAGGCAAAGACAAAGCCGTAAACAAGCCGAGGTCAAAATCCGAGAGGTAGCGTCAAGGTACAGGGAGCAGGCAGAAGTGGTGTCAAGAGGCGGATCGAGGTTCAATTCCAGAGGTAGCTTAATAACAATAAAGTACACAGCCTATAGGACGAAAATCACAGGCATCCTGTAGCCAGCAGGCCACCTGTATTTATAGTGGGGAGTGAGGGTCATGTGACATGGCCAGCGTCACATGACCGACAGACAGACAAGTCGAACACTGAGTGATCAGCTCGGCGTTCAAGGCAGACCTAGGAGCAGGGAGCCTCCCAGCTAGCAAAGCCGCCCTGGGAACGAGGCCAAACGCAGATCCTCGCTCCCGAAGCTAAGCAGCAGGTCTGCGGCTGATGGGAGACCGAGTGCGCCTTCGGCGCCCCATTACAGTACCCCCCCTTTTACGAGGGGCTACCGGACCCAAGCATTGTGGACGAGGTTTCTCATTGTGTTCCCGGTGAAATTTAGTAATTAACCTGGAAGCATGCATCCTAGACATAGGTATCCAGGACCTCTCCTCAGGTCCAAAACCTTTCCAGTGGACCAGGTATTGAATGGAATTTCTAGAAATAATGAATTCCTCCTGACCCTCAACCTCCACAGGTGGAGGAGGTTTTTTAACCGGAACCACTGGTGACACATTTCTTAAGTAACGACTTATTGAACACATCAGGTATACGGAGGGAGTCGGGTAGCTTAAGTCTAAAAGATACTGGGTTAATAAGCTCAATAATATTGCATGGTCCAATGAAACGCGGCGAGAATTTCTTAGAACATTGTTTCAAAGCAAGATTTTTTGTCGACAACCACACCTTATCGCCGAGTACAAAATTAACCGCCTTGGAACTTCTCTTATTGGCATGTTTACACTGGATTTCCTGGGCCTTTTCCAGGTTCGATTGAACCTGTGCCCAGACTGTGCACAGTCTAGAGGTAAAAGAATCTGCCTGCGGTTTGAGTGAGGATACAGAAGGATTAGAACTAAAGTGAGGATGTAAACCACTGTTACAAAAAAAAGGAGACACCCCCGTGAAAGAATTAACCCGATTGTTTATGGCGAATTCTGCCAACGGGAAGTATCTCACCCATAGGAGTTGATTAGGCGATACATAGCACCTTAGAAAAAGCTCCACTGCCTGATTTAACTGTTCCGTCTGCCCATTGGTCTGTGGATGGAAAGCAGACGAAAAGGACAAAGATGTTGCATCTTCTACAAAAAGCCCTCCAAAAGCTAGAAACAAACTGAACGCCTCTATCAGAGACGATATTCTCAGGGACACCATGCAGACGTACCACATGTTCAATGAACAAGGATGCTAAGGTCTTTGCATCAGGGAGCTTACTTAAACGAACAAAGTGCACCATCTTGCTAAAATGGTCAACCACTACCCACACCACTGACTTCCCCTCAGAGAGGGGCAGTTCAGAAATAAAATCATGGAGATGTGAGACAATGGCTTACAGGGAATAGGTAGTGGTTGTAGTTCACCAGCGGGATGTGTTCTTGGGGTCTTAGACCAGACACAAACATCGCAAGCTAAAACATAAGACCGTACATCTTTAGACAAAGTGGGCCACCAGAAAGACCTCAGCAGCAATTCCTTAGTGGCAGCAATACCTGAATGACCACAGAGCACGGAGTCATGACATTCACCCAATAATTGAACACGAAAGCATTCAGGAACAAACAACTTATCTGTCGGTGTTTGTGGAGGAGCAAATTGCTGAGCCTGTTGAATCTCAGAGGTTGGACGGCATTAAAACTCCGGGACAAGGCATCTGCCTTAACATTTTTACTTCCTGGTCTGAAAGTAACAGAAAAGTTAAAACGAGTAAAAAACAGGGCCCATCTGGCTTGTCTAGGATTAAGGCGTTTGACCGCCTCAAGAAACACTAAGTTCTTATGATCAGTGAGAACAGTAATACGGTGTCTAGCCCCTTCTAAAAAATGCTTCCACTCCTCAAATGTCCAATTAATGGTCAGTAACTCGCGGTTTCCAATATCGTAATTTCTCTCCGAAGGAGAGAACTTTCGAGAGAAGAAGGCGCATAGCCTTAAATTAGTGAGGTTAGAGGACCCCTGTGAAAGGACGGCCCCCACACCATCCTCTGAGGCATCAACCTCCACCACAAAAGGTTCCTCAGTATCGGGCTGAACCAAGACTGGAGCCATTTGGAAACAATTTTTTAGGGTTTCAAAGGTGTCAAGGGCGGATTGAGGTTCAAGAGGTGTCAAGAGGCGGATCGAGGTTCAATTCCAGAGGTAGCTTAATAACAATAAAGTACACAGCCTATAGGACGAAAATCACAGGCAACCTGTAGCCAGCAGGCCGCCTGTATTTATAGTGGGGAGTGAGGGTCATGTGACGTGGCCAGCGTCACATGACCGACAGACAGACAAGTCGAGCACTGAGTGATCAGCTCGGCGCTCAAGGCAGGCCTAGGAGCAGGGAGCCTCCCAGCTAGCAAAGCCACTCTTGGAACGAGGCCAAACACAGATCCTCGCTCCCGAAGCTAAGTGGCAGGTCTGCGGCTGATGGGAGACCGAGTGCGCCTTCGGCACCCTGTTAGAGTTAAAATCTACCAGTTCTTTAGTTGGTTGAGAGATAGGTTGGCCCTGCCTCCTCTGGTTAGTTGGGACTGGTTTACAGACCAGTCTGGCTACAACAGCTGGTCTAGCAGCATCCTGTGTGTCTGGCTACAGCCTGGGGAAGGATTTATCCAGCAGAGCTAGAGTGAAAACCTGCTTTGGTGTGCTCTGCTAAGTAAGCTTGATAAGAAGCCTTATCCAGGAAAACACAATTTCTGAGTGCCACCAATCCTGAAAGATAAGAATGCCTCAAATAAATACAGAAGGTAGAGAATAATTTCAAAGGTTGTACTTGGACAGGCAGCAAGGTAAATGCATATTTACAACAATAGACTTTACTGTATGTGGAAAGGGTTAATTGCCTCTGGTGCCTGGGACACTTCTGACTGTCTGACTGGACATCCAAATTTAAGACTGCATCCTACAGCCTGGGGATTGCAGAACATATTTTAGAGGGATTGCACACCCAAGGTTAATTTAGGAAGATTGCAAAGTGTATTTAGAGAGAGAGAGAGAGAGAGACTCAAGAAGGACTACTACCATCCTTACGTCCTATATAAAGCCTTTAAGAAAATCCTGCTGTGTGAAATACCTCAGAATTGTTCCTACTCCATATACTTGTACTTCTTCTCACATCATCTACTCAGTAAATAGAGAATTTATTATAATCAAATGGGCCTGGTAATTGACTCCACCATCCACCGTCCTTGCGCCTGCCCTACTGCCTTGCACCCACTGCTTATCCACCTAACATTAAGGGCACCCCAGCCACCACCAGGCAGAAGCCTCCAAAAGCCCAGTGTATGCCCCATGGGAAAGAAAGGTTGCACCCCTCCAATCACTGCATGCACTGCCTGGGTGAGTGCCAGGAAGGGAGGGCCTAGTCACCATATGGACTACAAATACCTTTACAGCCAACCACTTAGACCACCACTCCCATTCTCTCCAACCTCCACTACTCTTTCCCTGTGGTCTAGTGCACTGAAAATACACACACTAAACAGGTTCACTGACCCCCTATAGACCTAACAGATGCCAAAAGAGTGGTATATGTTGGTATACAATTTTTTTTACTGCATGGAAAAGTATAGCTTGCTGCATTTTCTTATACATGTGGCCACCAAAAACCAAGGTATACATTTTTTTGCACGGCAGCTTTTGCAAGAAGTATGCCACTGCATGGACCTTCGATACTTTATGGGTCAATGTAGCCTCAAATCATGATGTCTAGTGTTGGGCGAGCATGCTCGGGCCGAACATTTTTTTTCTCGAGCATCGAGAGTCGCCATGTTGGCTACTGGAATTACAGTGATTGGCTGGCCGGAAAGCGTCATCGGGTGCTATATAGCACCCGATGAGATGTGGTTCGGCTTAGTCTCACTCAGGGAGAGCTGCAGCAGAAGGGACAGATAGTGTAAGGACAGGAATTGTTTTGTTTTTTAGACAGGTTTTACTGGTAAAAGGTGTTAGAGACCCAAAAGTCCTTTTAAGTACTATTGTCCTTTTAAGTACTATTGCTGCCATATATATTATTAGCGCAACCAGCTCTAAATTGCATGCAATTGTTTGGCCCCTGCTCACAGTGACACAACCTGTGCTACATCTGTTGTGTTACATTTGTGCTGTGAAATTCAGCGCAATTGTTTGGCCGCTGGTGACAGCGACATTACCTGCGCTACATCTCCAGTATAACGTTAGCGGATCCGAAATATCAGTGACATTCAGTGTAATTTTTTCGCCGCCGGTGACAGCGACATTATCTGCGCTACATCTCCTGTATAACGTTAGCGCATCCTAAATATCAGTGACATTCAGTGTAATTTTTTCACTGCTGGTGGCAGCGACATTACCTGTGCTACATCTCCTGTATAACGTTTGCCCATCCTAAATATCAGTGCCATTCATTCTAATTTTTTCGCTGCTGGTGGCAGCGACACTACCTGTGCTACATCACCTGTATAACGTTAGCGCATCCTAAATATCAGTGACATTCAGTGTAATTTTTTCGCTGCTGGTGGCAGCGACATTACCTGTGCTACATCTCCTGTATAACGTTTGCCCATCCTAAATATAAGTGATAGTGTTGATCGAGCATGCTCAGGATCCTGGTGGTAATCCCAAGTCCACTTTATAGCACTCTGGTACTAAAGTATGCTGATATATCTAGTTACTATGAGCTATCCTTTAAGGGCGATCTCCCTTGTGGCAGGCAAACACATCTGCTTCATTATTTGCAGGATACGAAAGTTGCTCTCAGGCACTTGTGCTAATGAGGTTCATGAGCTAAGTTTAGCTGTTACCCTCGCTAGGCTCTCTGCATCTTTGTACATAGACTCACTGTCTGGTGCTTGGTTGCTGTGGTAGTCTTCTCCAGGCTTGATCAGGGCCCAGAAGAAAGGAAAACAGCTACAAGTTGATTTAGGCCTATTTCTCTCCTCCATGAACTTGCTTCTCATCTCTCACCAACAAGTAACATACCATCCTGTCTAGACACACCCAAGCTATATGTATTATGTGGTGCCAGCACCACCTAGGGACGAATGGATGTAAATTGCCAGTCAGATAATAGGAAATACTATACATTGGAAATAAACACACATATATATATATATATATATATATATATATATATATTCAGATGTTTAAAGTGTCCCATTTACACACACATGTGGGACGCTGCATACACCACTGCTAAAAGATAAGTCATCCTCGACGTTTGCAGTGACTGAAGCTGTGGATCTCTACTCTGTCTCCTGAAATACACCAAATACACGCCAAAAAATACAAATAAGGATATAAATATTGCAATGTACTATCATGACATTTCGATAACCTCCTGTAATAAGGGGCTATGCACAACAACACAGTCTAGGCAATTTATCACATATACATTTTGCATATTTCACATTAAGGTATTGCATATTTTTGCCCAAGATAGCAAAAAGTAATAATGGGCGTTCTTCTTCTTTACTTGATGGGGACAAAATGGCCGGTGATCTCACATTTGGGGCAATACAGTCCATGACATAGTCCTGAGACAAAGTCCATCCCTGATTTGGGGTATAAATATTTGGTAATCCAAAAGGGTTAATTAAAGTGCAAAGATTTTGATTTAAGAAGCTGTGTGTTGTATACAATAAGGCACAGAAACGTCTTTCTGGGTACATTTCTTGAAAGTTGCAGCAACTTTTTAGTTTTTTAAAGTTCCAGATAACCTGAGAAGGGGGTAAAAAGGGGATAAAATGGCACAAACATCGCGCAACTTGGGGTTTGTCTGAGTGGTGGAGTCTATAGCAGAGTCCTTTAAAGGGGTAGTGAGCTCCGGAGCGGTATAGGCAAACTACCACTGAACAAACAACAAGGAGTCTCTCACTATAACAATAGCTCAGGCTCCATTTTAGTATTGGTCAGCCGGGCTACTTAATCATAGGGGTCTGGAGAGCTGGGTTACATTGGTGGCTAATGGGCTCCCAGATTCCCAAGAATCAGAGGATGGTAGTTCTCCAATACCTTCAGATAGGCATTTGGTAGGCAAAATGAGGAGGTGCAAATGTTTTCTCACCTCATCAAAGATGGAAGGATTCTCCTCCAGTTTCTGTATCCTGGGCTCCTTTTCAGCAAGAGCTGGTACTACTGTAGCTGTGGGTCTTTGGTTGCCAACAGGAACAACTTCAGTGTATGGGTAAGTAAACGGCCTCAGTATGGAGGGTTGAATAGGAATCTCCTGGCAGTGTTGCAAGGTAAGTTGTTCCATGAGCTCTGTGCAATCTTCCCTTGTAGATGCAGATTCCAGCTTGGCCCCTGGACGCTCTCGTTTAGGCTTAGGAGGTGCAACTGGATCTCTGGTGACTATGGCAGGTTGCCATAAAATATTGGTGCCTGCAAAACCAGTAGCATATTGGTTCTAGCTTGGTAGTACAGTCGTGGCGAAAAGTTTTGAGAATGACACAAATATTAGTTTTCACAAAGTTTCCTGCTAAACTGCTTTTAGATCTTTGTTTCAGTTGTTTCTGTGATGTAGTGAAATATAATTACACGCACTTCATACGTTTCAAAGGCTTTTATCAACAATTACATGACATTTATGCAAAGAGTCAGTATTTGCAGTGTTGGCCCTTCTTTTTCAGGACCTCTTCAATTCGACTGGGCATGCTCTCAATCAACTTCTGGGCCAATTCCTGACTGATAGCAACCCATTCTTTCATAATCACTTCTTACGGTTTGTCAGAATTAGTGGGTTTTTGTTTGTCCATCCGCCTCTTGAGGATTGACCACAAGTTCTCAATGGGATTAAGATCTGGGGAGTTTCCAGGCCATGGACCCAAAATGTCAACGTTTTGGTCCCCGAGCCACTTAGTTATCACTTTTGCCTTATGGCATGATGCTCCATCGTGCTGGAAAATGCATTGTTCTTCACCAAACTGTTGTTGGATTGTTGGAAGAAGTTGCTGTTGGAGGGTGTTTTGGTACCATTCTTTATTCATGGCTGTGTTTTTGGGCAAAATTGTGAGTGAGCCCACTCCCTTGAATGAGAAGCAACCCCACACATGAATGGTCTCAGGATGCTTTACTGTTGGCATGACACAGGACTGATGGTAGCGCTCACCTTTTCTTCTCTGGACAAGCCTTTTTCCAGATGCCCCAAACAATCAGAAAGAGGCTTCATCGGAGAATATGACTTTGCCCCAATCCTCAGCAGTCCATTCACCTACTTTCTGCAGAAGATCAATCTGTCCCTGATGTGTTTTTTGGAGAGAAGTGGCTTCTTTGCTGCCCTTCTTGACACCAGGCCATCTTCCAAAAGTCTTCGCCTCACTGTGCGTGCAGATGCGCTCACACCTGCCTGCTGCCATTCCTGAGCAAGCTCTGCACTGGTGGCACTCCGATCCCGCAGCTGAATCCTCTTTAGGAGACGATCCTGGCACTTGCTGGACATTCTTGGATGCCCTGAAGCCTTCTTAACAAGAATTGAACCTCTTTCCTTGAAGTTCTTGATGATCCTATAAATTGTTGATTGAGGTGCAATCTTAGTAGCCACAATATCCTTGCTGTGAAGCCATTTTTATGCAATGCAATGATGGCTGCACACGTTTCTTTGCAGGTCACCATGGTTAACAATGGAAGAACAATGATTTCAAGCATCACCCTCCTTTTAACATGTCAAGTCTGCCATTTTAACCCAATCAGCCTGACAATGATCTCCAGCCTTGTGCTCATCAACATTCTCACCTGAGTTAACAAGACGATTACTGAAATGATATCAGCAGGTCCTTTAATGATAGCAATGAAATGCAGTGGAAAGGTTTTTGGGGGATTAAGTTAATTTTCATGGCAAAGAAGGACAATGCAATTCATCTGATCACTCTTCATAACATTCTGGAGTATATGCAAATTGCTATTATAAAAAATTAAGCAGCAACTTTTCCAATTTCCAATATTTATCTAATTCTCAAAACTTTTGGCCACGACTGTAGACGGGGGAGGTATTCAGCGTCTGGCCGCTTAGGGGCAGCAAAGTGTTCTAATCCTTCTTTTTCTGACTCAGAGTCCTCCGCAGATTCCCAGGACTCTTCTGGTGGCTTTGGTTGTGTTACGGCAGTTGCATACAGACCGCAGATGCCCTCTTCTGGGGTGAACTCGACAAATTAATTTGCATAAAGACTGTGGAGATGGCTAGGTAAGTCTTTGCGTTTAACAGAATGGCGATTTACGTAGCAATCTCTATCGGTCCCTATATCACGAATAAAGCCGAAACCACGTATCTTGCAAAATGAAAGAACTCGGCCCAGTCTTCTTACCGGAACCGGGAAATTGTCCACTGGCTCTTCCAGGAGTTTACGAGTGATGTCCTCGTTGTACTTTTTGCAGGCGTGAGTCCGTGGTAGACGCGCAGTTTTTATTTCAGCCGACAGCTTAGTCCACAGCTCGGCATGATAAGTCGCTGGCCATTCCACTGTAGCTTGGTCCGGACCGGACCTTTCAGCTTGGCTGTTAGCTATAGCTGGCGTGATTGGAGACTGTTGACCTAAGGTATAATTGGGTGGTTTGCATGGGGGGGTCTTCTCCTCTCTCTCTCTCCAATACGATTCCCACACATTTTGGATGCGGGCCTGCAGCTCGTGCTCCTCATATGTTGCGGTAGAAGTCGGCCCGACAACCACGACGGGAGCGGTGAGGGTCTCTGTCTCTGCTTTCCTGAGCGCGGCCTCCGGCGTAAGGCCTGCGCTTGCCTCCAGTGCTTGCGCTGCACTTTTCTCAGCCATACTGTCTCTTTTTCCATGGTGTACTCTCACGTTACTTCAATGTGCGCACGCACGTCACGCTCCTCTAGTACACTGGGCCCGCCTCCTAGGTCTGTATGCATGAAGGAGGGGGGCGGTACCGGCTTCTGAAGTCCAGCAGCAGGGTAAGCAATACAATGCAAATTAGGTTGCTTTACATAATAGGCATGGCTTAGCTTTTCCCGCTTTGAAGGGGGTGTAACACAATGTTTCCGCTCTGGAGGGAGCGTCTCTACAATTGATGGCGCAACAAATATACCAATAAGCTCTCCGGCAGCCATTTTCCTGACAGAAAACAGTGTTGTTGACACAAAAACATGCGATTTTTCCACTTTTAACACAGCGATTTGATTGCAGGTGACTTGTAGCATACGTCCATGCAATTTTAAGCAACTTAAACAGTTCTGCAGCCCAATAAAAGCGTTTAAAGTTTGCACTGTATTAAGGCCACATTGACAGTCTCTCAGGCAAACAAGTGGGGCTTATTCTCATAAGGCAATGGCACAAAGGATTTTGTATTCTGTTCTTTATATAGTTCGCATAAGGCGCAGAGGATTTTATATCCTGTTCGTAGTGACGCCAATTCTTTGTAGCATACCAAGCCACAGGGGAAACACGTGAGGCTCACAGTGGACCGAAGGGTGTAATAGTTCATGTACTCACGGTTAGCAGATGCCTCCCTGGTCTGGTGTACAGTGGATGGGAAGACAGCATGAAATCCTCTGGGGCACTCTCACGAGTTGGAGGTCCCAGGAGAGACCACCGCGTCGTCAAGCAATAAACGGAAATCAGGTACTGACACATAAGAGTTTATTGCACAAACAAAAACATGGAAGACAGCACAGACAAAACATGAGCTCTATGTACCGTCAGCACAGTGGGAGAAAACCCCCACTGCGCCACTGTCTAGTAATACTCCAGAGGGGCGTGACTAAGCAACTCCTGGTATTCACTAGAGCCCTAGATGGTAGGGTTAGACTTTGCAGCAGGAAGTTGCCAGGGTCCACTCTGGAGCGTGAACTAGACAGTGACAGCAGGAACGAATGGACAACAGGTACCAGAAGGTACCGACGGCACATAAGCAAACATAACAGACAGGCAAATACAAAACAGGGCAACTAATAATACAAGCAGGAGTTCACGCAAGGGAGCAGGAGTGGCAATGAGCAGAGAAGGACTTGCTCCACCAGTGGTATACTGCGTGGCCTTGCGCATAGCACTCTGCAGCTAGGCGCTTGCTGAACCGAGACATATGAATACACACAAAGTAACTAAAACATAACTGGCAGAACAGATAACAGAAAGACAGGAAAGAGGACGTCAAAGAGGACGGGAAAGGACGTAAATGAACAAGTAGGGAAACCCACAGAGCACAGACAGACAGACACGGATCCCATGGGTCAGCAGCATGGGAGAGAGTACAAACCAGGAGCAGGACAAGACAACACACACCAGGAGAGCTGACACAGAACTGAGGAAACCTCAGCCTTATATACAGGTTCCATGGGTGCAGCAAAGAGGCCACACCCATGGAGCAGACAGAGAGGATTAACTCCTAATAGACACACAGGGGAGTTAACCCATAAAGAACCACAAATAACACACAGAAACAAAACTTCAGCGAGGAGCGCCGAACGAGCAAGGACGGAAGGTCACAGCCAGAGGTAACGACTGTGACAGGCACTCTCTGTTGCAGGGAACACCAGCCAGATGTTGGTTGAGGTGCCCTTGATGGTAATTGATGTTTAGGGTGCTTGTGGCGGCTGGGCCTCTGGTTCGTGGCGCCAGCACCGTTAGGTGCAAATGTTGAGAGTAGTAGTAATGAGGAGTCATTTGTTGTAAACCAGTTGAACATTTACTGCAAATCAATTGTCTATGGACAGTTGGTACGGTTCATCAATGGAAACCTTTTTGTATAGCATAAGTAATAATAAGTTCAATTGTAATCCTATTATCAGGTAGTGGCAGTTGTCAATGAAGAAGTTGTCCCTTTTAAAGTAGACACTTTACAGGCAAGAATCCTGGTGGTAATCCCAAGTCCACTTTATAGCACTCTGGTACTAAAGTATGCTGATATATCTAGTTACTATGAGTTATCCTTTAAGGGAGATCTCCCTTGTGGCAGGCAAACACATCTGCTTCATTATTTGCAGGATACTCTTCTAAATAGGTTTTTCCACTATATCCCGCAAGGCTTGTGTACTGGACAAGGAAAATTCTGTCCATTTGTGTCCTGGCACTTGGAAAGTTGTTCTCAGGCACTTGTGCTAATGAGGTCTGAAAGGAATCCATGTTCTTTATTATGTCAAAATCAATTCTGCTTTTTGCTGAAGTTTTGTTTCTATGTTAGGTACTAACTCTGATTGCTGTGAAACTAATATACTGTAAGGTTTCTATTCTCTGTAACCCTGAATCTTATCTCTTTGGCACTACTCCCGGACAATGTTCCTAATATGGAAGTTCCGTTTTTGTTTCTATTTCTCTGACTGTAGTATGAAACGTGTTAATATGATAGGTTAAATACATAACATACGATGATATGCTAATAAAGAGGGTAAAGCCCCCTCTATATAACCTGTGTGCATTAAAAATAAACCTCAGAGTGTTCATTCAGTACATCACTGTTGTGTCTTTCGTTACCTACTGAGTGAAGTGCTCTCCTGACGTCAGAAAGGGACTCAAACCAAGCCGATACTAGAAGTTTGGTGCCAGGGGTACCAAGTGGGACTCAGAGATTCCTATCAGTTTGGGGGCTCGTCCGGGATTGAGATGGTTTTCCTCGTGTTCGGTAAGGAAGGCATCTGTTATTGTCCTCTGGCCGATCCGAGGACCACGTCTCGATCTAGTAAGTAGAACCTACAACTTCTAGTATAATTACTGTATCAGGGATACAGGGTACAGACTCCGGGAGTCTGGGGGAGTGACCCCGGGACTCCGGGAGTCCGCCGTGAGGATCACTCAGAGAAAATATAGTGCGCAAAGCAACAAATTATATGTTTGATGAGACACTCTGATATTTTCTGATCAGACCTGAGTCCTTTGCCTAGTTGACAGCATTAATTTGTCGAATCCTTAACGCTTCAGTGCAGCCAGTCCTAGGAAATGAGCATCATTAAAATATCAGACGGAATGGGGTCACAAGGGTCTAAAACAAATCATCCCAAACCTGAGACGGGAGAAACATGCAAAGTTTATGTTGCACGGTGTAGTCCCACAAATTACTTCCTATTTAACCCATGGGTGGATAACTTAGCTGGATGAACTGAGTTCATGCAAGCTGCTAGCCCCTTTTCCCAGGGACGGTGATAATAGCCCGTACCACATGGACATGATAAAGGGTCTTTGTCTGGGAGACAAAGAAGCATGGCCACATTTTGACCATGACCCGTCCTAGGATATGGATTACATGATACAAAGGAGTAGGGAATCCTGCAGAGTATGTGATGTTATATGTGATATATTATTATAGAAGACAAAAATTGTTCAATAATTTTCTTTCCCCAACAGTGTAATGTGAGAATCCAGCTTTTAACAAGAATTATTATATATGTACAACATTAGCTAAGAACACCTGACATATAAAATGATTTGGGTTTAACAAAATGACTTTATGATTATAACATGTATATTGTCTTACAGCGACAGACAATCAGCAATTCTGTGTGTGGTGTGGCTGTTTCCCGGAAAGCTGTGTTTGTCTGTGCTGCAAGTTTTGGGATGAAACAAAGACAATTGTGTGATTAGGTTGGAAGACAAATGATTCAGTGGAATGTGAATGGGTGTGGCTCTGAGTTGTAGTGGAGTTGAAAGTGTGAAAGAGCCCTAATGGATGCTTTAGGAGAGCTGTGTGTGCAATTCAGTTTTTATGTGTAAGGGCGTGGTTATGAGCTGTTTTGTGAAGATGAGTACATGAAATGTATATGAATGTGTATGGAGTACGATATTTGTTTTCATATAATATGCGCATTGAGAATTTTATTTTATTTTTCTTGGAAGTTTTTGGTTTTTATTGGTGCCAACAGCATTGATCAAGCTGTAAAAAAAAAAATAAAAAATTATTATTGAAGTTAATGAAAAGTTTCTTATGGGCCCTTTGTGTGTTCATGTCTGTATTGTCAGATCTGTTTGTTTCAATGTTTGAAGTTACGTGTTACATGTTAAGTGTTGTGTTTCACATCAGAGCTCTGTCCTCATGGACAGCTGGGACACTAATGACAGACAGAAGGTGGACCACAGCGTCCGACTAAAAGGGGTGGACTTAGATGACTCAGAGTAGGATTCATGGTAGATAGCAGTGCAACCTCAAGTGTGTTAAGTAAAGATTTGTTCATTAAGCTTGACTTACAAGTGTCAGCCAAAAATCAGGGCATAAGAGTACACTCAGATCTCATTCCAGTCTCTACACCAGTGCCACTGATTCTTGCAAACATACAGGACCACCCAGAACCTAAACAACATTAACCCTGCATTATGGTCTTCAAATGATTATGACACAGGAGTCATAGATTGCACACCTTACAAAGCTACTGTAAAACTAGGTGTCATTTCAGTGTTCCAGAAACAATACCTACTGCCAAAAGAGAAACTTGATGGACTTAGGCCAATGATAAAAGAATTCCTACAAAAGGGAATCCTGGAAGAGGTGATTTCACCCTACAGCACGCCCGTGAATCCAGTGACAAAGGCAGATGGTGCTACCCGCTTTGTACAGGATTTAAGGGCCATCAACAACATCATTGTGCCTATAGCCCCTGTTGTACCTGACATCACTCAATTACTATCTGCCATTCCAGCAGACGCTGTTTGATTCAGTGTGATAGATCTGAAAAATGCATTCTTTTCTATCCCAGTTGACAAGAAGACCAGACTAATTTTTGCTTTTTCCTTTGACAGACGTCAACTGACCTGGGGCAGAATGCCCTAGGGATGTGCTGATTCACCTGTAGTGTACAGCATAGTCCTCCAAGCCACGTTAAAACCATGGCACCCCCCCCCAAGGTTCCGTGTTGCTGCAATACGTGGATGATTTACTGTTGTGCAGTATGTCAGTGGAGGCCAACATTGAGGATGGTATATCACTGTTACAATGGTTGTTTGAATGTGGACACAAAGTGTCATTAGGGAAAATGCAATGGTGTAAACAGCAAGTCGAATACTTGGGGTTTGTCCTGACAAAGGGGGAAAGGAGGATCAGTCCAGGGAGAGTTCAGTCTGTAGCGGGCTTGGTCACCCCGCTCTCCAAGAAGGAAATGCTATCCTTCCTTGGAATGATAAACTACTGCAGACAATGGATCCCAGACTGTTCCTACTATGATAATATCTTGAGACAGGCAACACTGCAGGACAAACCTGATTTATTAAGATGGTCTTCAGAAATGTACAATGCATTTGATTATCTGAAATGTTCATTAATTTCAAGTCCAGGATTGGGCCTCCCTGACTACAAACTTCCACATGTTTGCACGACAAAATTGTAAAACCATGGCGGGTGTACTGACACAAGAACACGGAGGCAAGTTGCGTCCTTGTGTATTTTTCTCAAAGGTAATGCCCACCCCTGTTCAAGGGATGCCGGCATGTCTGTGTTCTCTTGCAGCCTGTGCTATGATGGTAGAGTTGGCAACTCCTTTCACAATGTGACGTTACACCATTTTTGCACACTACACATGATGTTATAGGCCTACTCAAGGGCATCCACACTCAACACAGCAGGCAGCTGAGCTCATTGCACTCACTAGAGCATGTATTCTACATACTGATAGATCTGTCACCATTTATACTGATAGTAGGTACGCACATGGGGTAGTGTGGGACCATGGTATGATTTGACAGAGGAGAGGATTCACGGCAGCAGATGGTAAGGATCATGTCTCACAGGGCAATGCGCTGGCAGATAAGGTGGCGAAACGAGTGGCCAAATGCAACCCCACAGGTCCGTGTAACCATTGGGAGATGCCATGTCCGGCACCTCCAACCCCTGAGATGTCGCAAATGCTTACTGATCTTCAAAGATATTCCACTGAACAGGAACAGCAAGACTGGTGTTATCTAGTATTGCAGAAAAATCCTAAGACAGGATTAGTCTGCAAAGAGGGGGTAGGATATAACAGCATTGAGAATCCTTGCAGATACTCATGGGAAGGCCTTTCCCCACCCCCTGGGCAAGACGCCCAATGATAGTGCAGGAAGGTGATCTTGATTTAATAAGGGAAGAAAATGTCACCAAATTGATACAGAAAAAGTTGCTTGTAAGTCTCCCTCTCTTCCACAGGAACCCACCCACCCATACAGGGTGGGGGATGAGGTAGTGATCAAAACACTGAAGAAAGGAAAATCCCAAGGTGACTTCGCATATGGCCCACCCACTATCGTGGTTGCAGTGACCAGAACAGCTGTGCTGACTGAACAGTCTCCAACTTGGATCCACGCCACCCGAGTGAAGCTTGTGAGAACAAGAGAGGAGGCAGGAACGGAGGCAGACAGCCTTGGCCTTGAAGAAGGACAAGAGGTACTAACGGGGGCAGACAGCCCTGACCTCCAACAAGGCCCAGAGGTACTAACGGGGGCAGACAGCCCTGACCTCCAACAAGGCCCAGAGGTACTAACGGGGGCAGACAGCCCTGACCTCCAACATGATGAGCTCCTCACCCCTTTCTGGGAAATGGTTGAATGTACTGACTAAGATTGCTTCAATAATCTTGTTGATTTTACCAATTAGTAGTAAGGGAGAAGTAGCCGCAACTAGCAAGGGCGGCGTCATCACCTTTTGGTATAATTCATCTAACACTCACGTAGCTACCTACACCTTTTGCCTTTGTGAATATATTGAAAACATGTTCATATTATAACTATTGTTCCAACGACTATGTAGAAGGACAGGCCTATATATGTGTAACAGACTCATACTGGGGAAAAGGTTGTGGATACTGGGGATCAGTGGGATGGAATACAGGGACAGAATGGGGATATAAACCAGAAAGCGCCCTCAAAAGGAGGGATAGAAATTCTAAGTCCCTTTTGACTAGAATGACACTCCTTGAGAGAGGGACGTGTTATGTGGACACCTCCTCATTGAATTATTGCAAAAAAAGGTCAGCGGAAATGAAAATAGTATTGACAATAGACAACCCTGGTAAATATGATGAAGGAGATTATGTATTGGGATGGTACTTCCATAAAATGTGGGGAGCTGAGACTTCTCAGGTAACACAAATGTTTAAACTTAGAGATATGTATAAGTCTAAGGAATACCAGCCCATCACAGGTGTCCCCAAAAACCCACTAGCCCCGCATATACAGTAGGTGAACCCGATTTTGTGTCAATCTCGCTCTCTTTCTCGGCGAGATTGAGCACCTACGAGCCCCATCGCGGGAGCCAGCGCCGAGCTGGCTTGCCGCGATGGAGACAGAGCCGTCATAGAAGCGACGGGAGATCCGACTTGGATTCCCGCCAATTCTACACGTGTGCGGCGTTTGTTATGAATCCTGAGGGGGAAGTCCCCGCCGGATTTTAAATAAAAATCCGGCATGGGTCCCCCCCTCAGGAGCATACCGGGCCCTTAGGTCTGTTATGGGTTGTAAGGAGAGCCCCCCCTACGCCGAAAAAAACGGCGTAGGGGGTCCCCCTACAATCCATACCAGACCCGTATCCAAAGCACGCTACCCGGCCAGCCAGGAAGGGAGTGGGGACGAGCGAGCGCCCCCCCCCCCCCCTGAGCCGTACCAGGCTGCATGCCCTCAACATGGGGGGGTTGGGTGCTCTGGGGCAGGGGGCGCACTGCGGCCCCCCCACCTCAGAGCACCCTGTCCCCATGTTGATGAGGACAGGGCCCCTTCCCGACAACCCTGGCCGTTGGTTGTCGGGGTATGCGGGCGGGAGGCTTATCGGAATCTGGGAGCCCCCTTTAATAAGGGGGCCCCCAGATACCGGCCCCCCACCCTAAGTGAATGAGTACCCCTACCCATTCACCTGCAAGAAAAGTGGTAAAAACACAAATAAACCACACAGTGTATTAAAATATTTTATTTTTCTGCTCCGGAGGCCGCCCCCTGTCTTCTTTATTAGCTCTTTTACCAGGGGGGGCTCTTCTTCTTCCGCTATCCCGACGGGTCTTCTCCGCTATCCGGGGGGTCTTCTCAACTCTCCGGGGTTCTCCTTCTGTCTTCGCCGCTCTCCGTTGTTGACTCGGCGCACCCCGGTTCTTCGTCTCGCGAGATCTCGGATTTTAAATAAAAATTTAGCGAGACGAAGAACCGGGGTGCGCGGTCTTCTCCGCTATCCGGGGGGTCTTCTCAACTCTCCGGGGTTCTCCTTCTGTCTTCGCCGCTCTCCGTTGTTGACTCGGCGCACCCCGGTTCTTCGTCTCGCGAGATCTCGGATTTTAAATAAAAATTTAGCGAGACGAAGTTCTCAGACAGAAGGAGAACCCCGGAGAGTTGAGAAGACCCCCCGGATAGCGGAGAAGACCGCGCACCCCGGTTCTTCGTCTCGCTAAATTTTTATTTAAAATCCGAGATCTCGCGAGACGAAGAACCGGGGTGTGCCGAGTCAACAACGGAGAGCGGCGAAGACAGAAGGAGAACCCCGGAGAGTTGAGAAGACCCCCCGGATAGCGGAGAAGACCCGTTGGGATAGCGGAAGAAGAAGAGCCCCCCCTGGTAAAAGAGCTAATAAAGAAGACAGGGGGCGGCCTCCGGAGCAGAAAAATAAAATATTTTAATACACTGTGTGGTTTATTTGTGTTTTTACCACTTTTCTTGCAGGTGAATGGGTAGGGGTACGATGTACCCCATACTCATTCACTTAGGGTGGGGGGCCGGTATCTGGGGGCCCCCTTATTAAAGGGGGCTCCCAGATTCCGATAAGCCTCCCGCCCGCATACCCCGACAACCAACGGCCAGGGTTGTCGGGAAGGGGCCCTGTCCTCATCAACATGGGGACAGGGTGCTCTGAGGTGGGGGGGCCGCAGTGCGCCCCCTGCCCCAGAGCACCCAACCCCCCCATGTTGAGGGCATGCAGCCTGGTACGGCTCAGGAGGGGGGGGGGGGGCGCTCGCTCGTCCCCACTCCCTTCCTGGCTGGCCGGGTAGCGTGCTTTGGATACGGGTCTGGTATGGATTGTAGGGGGACCCCCTACGCCGTTTTTTTCGGCTTAGGGGGGGCTCTCCTTACAACCCATAACAGACCTAAGGGCCCGGTATGCTCCTGAGGGGGGACCCATGCCGGATTTTTTTTTAAAATCCGGCGGGGACTTCCCCCTCAGGATTCATAACAAACGCCGCACACGTGTAGAATTGGCGGGAATCCAAGTCGGATCTCCCGTCGCTTCTATGACGCGCTTGCTGGGATGTGCTGTCACTATTCCAGTGAGTGCGAGATCTCGGCACCATGTCGCCGAGTATCAGCGCGACGCTGTCGTGCTAAAAGCACAATATCACAAACACCTACTGTAGTTTCTCTAAAAAACCTAAGGGCCATATCTAATCCCACATATGAGGATACTTTGGCCATGGGGACGGGTTTTTCTGATGTTAATTTGTGGCTGGAGTGGATGAAATATAGTGCAGCCTCTGTGAATAAAAGTAACTGTTACATATGCGGTGCTGCCAAGCCACACCTAGGTACCGTACCCCTAGTGTTACCAGGAAGTGTTGAAGAATGTTTTTTGACTCTTTTTGTTAATATGTCTTATAACCACAGTGCATGTACAGAATGGAAATCAAAATACCCTCTTTTGTTAAAAAATCCTCGCCCAGGGGCAGGTATCCAGGTATATCCAGGTAACTACACATGTTACAAGGGGAGTACACATGGGAGGAATGTACAGAATTTCACCAAAGGTTATTGTCACAAATACAGCAATCTGAACATATCCCTCACTCAGAACCAAGTGTACTTCATAGGTGATGTGTACTGGATCTGTGGAGATGGAAAAATAAGATCCAGATTGGAAGGTGCCTGGAAAGGTGAATGTGCGCTTGCCAAAGCTATAATGAACATGCACATTTTTACTGAATCAGATATTACAGACAAAGGGGTGCTAAAGATAAACAAAAGAAGCAGCCCCTTTTCAAGTTTTGATCCCCATGTGTATATAGATGCAATAGGTGTTCCAAGAGGGGTCCCAGATGAGTTCAAAGCTAGAGATCAAGTAGCTGCCGGATTTGAATCAATATTTCCAATCATTACTGTGAATAAAAATGTGGATTGGATAAATTACATATACTACAATCAGCAAAGGTTTGTAAACTATACCAGAGATGCATTTCTAGGGGTAGCAGAACAACTACAAGCAGACTCAATCATGACATTCCAGAATCGAATGGTGTTGGATATGATTCTCGCAGAGAAGGGCGGAGTGTGCCGAGTATTGACTGATCCAACCTCCTGTTGCACATACATACCAAATAATACTGGTCCCACTGGTAAGGTCACAATAGCTATAAAAAAGCTTGAAGATCTGTCAGTAGAACTGAAAAAGAACTCAGGTATAAATGATCCATGGGATCACTACTTTGGGTGGTTCACAAATTGGAAACAAGGTCTCATGCAACTAGGGATTGTCATACTAATAGTAATTGTAGTAATAGGTGTAGTAGCATTATGTGTTATTCCTTGTGTGAGACGAATGCTAGAAAAAGGGCTCTCTAATATGTCATTATACCAGACTACTGTACCCCAGGAGGATCGAAGCCCAGATGGGTATAAGAATTACCTAATATCATATAGAGAGAAAAAGGACAAGAAAGGAAAGAACCATGTAGTGTGATCCACTAAAGGTTCTTAAGAGGGGATTTGAAAGGAATCCATGTTCTTTATTATGTCAAAATCAATTCTGCTTTTTGCTGAAGTTTTGTTTCTAAGTTAGGTACTAACTCTGATTGCTGTGAAACTAATATACTGTAAGGTTTCTATTCTCTGTAACCCTGAATCTTATCTCTTTGGCACTACTCCCGGACAATGTTCCTAATATGGAAGTTCCGTTTTTGTTTCTATTTCTCTGACTGTAGTATGAAACGTGTTAATATGATAGGTTAAATACATAACATACGATGATATGCTAATAAAGAGGGTAAAGCCCCCTCTATATAACCTGTGTGCATTAAAAATAAACCTCAGAGTGTTCATTCAGTACATCACTGTTGTGTCTTTCGTTACCTACTGAGTGAAGTGCTCTCCTGACGTCAGAAAGGGACTCAAACCAAGCCGATACTAGAAGTTTGGTGCCAGGGGTACCAAGTGGGACTCAGAGATTCCTATCAAGGTCCATGAGCTAAGTTTAGCTGTTACCGTCGCTAGGCTATCTGCATCTTTGTACATAGACTCACTGTCTGGTGCTTGGTTGCTGTGGTAGTCTTCTCCAGGCTTGATCAGGGCCCAGAGGAAAGGAAAACAGCTACATGTTGTTTTAGGCCTGTTTATCTCCTCCATGAACTTACTTCTCCTCTCTCACCAACTACTAACATAACATTCTGTCTAGACACACCCACTATATGTATTATGTGGTGCCAGTGCCACCTCGGGGCGAATGGATGTAAATGACATTGAGAGCCAGATAATAGGAAATACCATACATTGCAAATAAACACATATATATATATTCAGATGTTTAAAGTGTCCCATTTACACACATATGTGGGACGCTGCATAATTTTTCAATATACGGTGTCTGCTTCTGACAGTGACATTACCAGGGCCACATATGCAGTGTAACGTGTGCGCCTAAAATTTTTATCTGTGACATACAGTGTACTTTTCATGTAGACGCTTTGGACAGTGACATTAACGGTGGTACCTCTCCTGTGTAACGTTTCCTCATCCCAAATACCTGTGACATTCCCTGAAATTTTTTATTAGCCGCTGGTGACAGCATTGACATTATCTGCGGGATATCTCCTGTGTGACGTTTCCATATCCCAAATACACTTCCAAATCCTTCGCTACTGTACGTGTGACATACTTTCAAGCATATATAAGCGCGGTCTTCTAAGTGCGGTCTTCTATTAAACGACTTTTGCCTGATTCTGTGATTTCTACCCACATCACATCGAGGACCTGCAGCACAAGAATACAGCTACGTATCTGAGTGATTTTTTTTCATTTTTTTTATATTTAATAATTTTTTTATTTTAGAAGTCAAAATATTAATACATAAAAACAATATTGAACACATTGACGTACAGTAATATATCAATCATGTCATCATTATACATGTATTATATACGTCAACTTAAGTTCACACCTAAGATATTAGAAATTCTATATATATATATATATATATCCCTCCCCACCCTCCCCATTGGCTGTCATCCACACCGAATTAAGGTTTGAATATCATTTATATCACTTCGTAGTTATGCGTGTAACTCTCCGCTTTCTTTCAATATCTTCATACATTCTAATTTGTTTGAGGTATAAAGCCCACTCCCTAATCGAGGGCGGGGAGGCAGAGCCCCAATACTTGACCAATATAGCCTTAGCCACCATCAATCCACCCATCCAAAGCCGTCTAATCTGACGTGAGACTTCAATTTCAGACGAGTCATGTCCCAAAATAACCGTCAGAATACCCGGATTATAATTCGTTAGGGAGTCCTTTTGTAAAGTAGAGAAAACCTCATCCCAGTATTTTTTTAACCTACTGCAGCTCCAAATCATATGAACATAGTCTGCATTGACATACCCACATTTGGGGCAACAACATTCCCGGGCCCTATTTTGGGGGAATTTTCCTTGAATTTTAGGGGTATAGCACAGCCGATGAAGGATCTTGAATTGAATTAGTCTATGCGCACTAGAAACTGTCGCCTTTCTCACATTCCTATAGATAATGGACACATTGCGCTTTTAAAATGTGTTACAGTTGCTAATGCTGTTCGGAGTTTAGCATATAATCTAGATAAATTTGCTTTTTCATACTTCTGAGCGTCACAATAATCAAAAAAAATATTCTTACTTGGGTGAATACGGCCCCTATTCCTAGCGGCTTCAAATATATGTTTTAAACGTGTATACATAAATAAGTCTAGTGGTGTGTCTGTAAAGCCAAATTCTGAAAATGATTTAAAATGGCCCAAATAAAAAAGGTGCGACACCCTATTAATACCCTTACGTGTCCAATAACCAAAGTCTGTAATTTTAAAGAATTCCTCTAGCCCCCCATTCTCCCACAGGGGGGTGAAGGCAAACGGATCGGAAACTTTAAGGATCTCCTTCAGCTTGTTCCACACCCTCTGTAGTGAGTAAGGGATCAGTAAAGACTTCCTCATTCCCATATACCCAGTCTCCAAACATGAAAAAATATTCTCTATTGGTTTGTCTATTACTTTAATCAAATACCGTGACAGTAAGTTCCCTTTCCAATAACAACAACGCTGAATCTGTGAACATAAAAAATAACCTTGAAAAAAAGGAAGTGACAGCCCACCATCTGCCTCTGACAACCATAAGTACCGCTGCTTTATCCGCACCCTCTTCCTTCCCCAGATCAAATCGTTAATTAGGGACTCCAGTCTATGAACGAAGATGTCATCAATCCAAATGGGAGAAGCACACATCGGGAATAAGACTATAGGTAATATAATCATCTTAATAAATGCTATTCGATCTGTCTGTGACAGCATCAATTTCTGCCAGGCGCTTATTTTAGCCTTAACTTTATTCAGGACCGGGACCAAATTGAGCTCGTAAAATCTATTTACCGGGACACCTATCCTAACCCCCAAATAATCCAAGGTGTCATTAGGGATCAATATCCGTACTTGCTTCCCCTCATCTACAGCTTTCCGGTTCAGTGGGAGAAGCGATGACTTTGACCAATTAATCATGTAACCTGATAATTTATCGTAGTCTTCTATTACCTCTATCACATACGGGAGAATTTTCCAGCCCTGGTCCAAAAACAAAATCACATCATCAGCATATAGGCTAATTTTGTCATTCACTCCCTTCACCCCAAAGCCTTCTATACAATTATCTAATCGAATCCGACAAGCCAAAGGTTCAATAAAAAGGGCGAAGAGGAGCGGTGACAGGGGACAGCCCTGCCTCATCCCCCTCCGCATCGTAACAGGTGAAGAACAAACCCCGTTAATATTGATGCTTGCGACCGGCTGCTCATATAGCATTTGGGTCATTTCCAAAAATGTATTCCCGAAACCGAAGTGGGACATCGTGGCCCACAAAAAAGGCCACTCCATCCTGTCAAACACTTTAGCGGCGTCCAAAGACAGGACGGAGTGGTCTATACTACCCCCAAGCGACAGATTCAGATAGACCCTGTAAAGACTCATCTGTATTTGACGGCCCGGGATAAAACCCGTCTGATTGGGATGTACCAGAGAGGCTATAACCCTCTTCAGGCGATTAGCCAGAATTTTGGCAAAGATCTTATAATCCGTATTTAGGATCGATATAGGTCTATATGACCCCACATCGCATGGATCTTTCTCCTTTTTTAAAACCAGGGTAATAACTGCCTCTCTAAAAGATGGAGGTAGAGAGCCACATGCACAAGATTCATTCAGAACTAGCAATAGAATCGGCAGGAGAGATTTAGCATGATACCTATACAATTCAAACGGCAGTCCATCTGGGCCTGGGGATGAATTATATTTTAGGGATGGAAGAGTCGCTAGAAGTTCCTCCAGAGAAATAGGTGAGTCCAGCATCTCTCTATATTGTAAAGATAGCTTGGGGAGCTCCAATTGTTGAAGATATTGATCCATATCAGTACGGCTAAACATAGACTCAGATTTATAGAGGGTGGAGTAGTATTTGACAAATTCTTCCCTAATCTCCTCTGCGGATCTCAACCCAACCCCCTGAGAATTCCTAATTTCTCTTATGCTAGTAGCCTCTCTCTGGTTGGCCACCAAGCGAGCCAAAAACCTGCCCGTTTTACCGGACTCACAGAAGCAATTCTGACCTTGAAATAAGAGCTTATGTTGTGCTTTATTGTATAAGAGTGTCTTAAGCTGTGCATTAGCCTCCTTTAACTGATTAATATATTGCTCCTTATGGCATTCAATTAATACAGCACGTAGTCTCCTTATTGAGTCTGTCAGATCTTCTTCCCTACGACGCGACTCTTTTCTGAACCTATTAATTTTATTAAAATATAAGCCTCTTATATGGGCCTTCAAAGCGTCCCACACATAATGAATATGGGTAGAGCCTACATTAATGTCCCAGAATTCCTGTATATCCTGGCCTAATAGGGATTGGTCCCCTATCACCTCAAACCAGTAAGAGTTCAGTTTAAAAATCCTTCCTGCTATTGGAGCCTCAGCAAATGCAATCAACACTGGGGAATGATCCGAAATTCCATGAGGTTCATATTTCATTCTCAGGACGCGGCCGCACAAATCCCGACTTGCAAAGGCCAGATCAATATGGGACATTGACCCGTGTGCCTGGCCAAAGCATGAGAAGGTTTTTTTATTGCCATAGAGGTGGCGCCAGATATCCACCAGCGCCAGCTCCCGGCACACAGCAATCAGAGGGGACCCAGTGCGGCCGCGCCCTGAGAGCGAAGAGAACCGATCCAACTCCGGGTCAAGGACTGCATTGAAATCACCTGCCACTAATAACGCACATTGATTTTTTGTGGATATATATTTAGCTAACTGTGAAAGGACCATTGATTTAAATGGTGGGGGGATATAAATAAAGGCCAATATCACCTCCTGCCCTTTCCAATACCCGTGAAGAAATACATATCTCCCTTCCTTATCAATCTGACTATCTAGCGGTTGAAATTGCATCCCCCGATGGATGTATACGCTGACGCCTCTTGCATAAGAAGAGTAGCAAGCGTGATACTCAAGAGAGGCCCATTTCCTTTTCAGTGTGTAAATCCTATCTAATGTTGCGTGGGTCTCTAATAGTACCACAATCGCAGGTAGATGACGGACCACAAGATCAAACACAACCGTCCTCTTCACTCTGTCCCCCAGCCCTCTTACATTCCAAAACAAAATATTACATGGCATATCCTATAAATAAAGGTGATTCCAAATCCCCCATCTTAACAGAGAGGCACGCACAACTACGAAGCGGATGACGGCAGCCAATCCCTCCCTTAATCCCACCCCAAAAAAAAACCCCTACTTGATTGACAGGGCATTCTACAATACCCATCAACCTCTTTCCTTCCTCCAAACCTCCCCCCCACCCTCCTCCCTCATCACCCCCATCCTCGACACCTTTCCGTCTTTTTTCATAAACCTATCGAGTCCAGCCATTGCACAGCCTCTGCCTGTGCAGAGAAGAACCTAACGTAGTCCTTGTAAACCACCCTCAACTTAGCCGGGTATAGCATAGAATAACTGATCTTGGCTGCAATTAATCTCTTTTTCACCTCCACAAAAGATCTCCTTCTGAGTTGGGTCTCTCGTGCAAAGTCGGGGAATATTAATATGGGGTTACCATCAAAATAGATATCTGCCACCTCTCTTTTACGTCTAAGAACCCAATCTCGATCCTTTGTACAGAGGAACTTTGCCAAGATAGACCTAGGTGGAGCCCCCGGATTTTTTTTTTTAAACGGTATTCTATGGGCCCTTTCCACACATCAATGATTTTTTTCATTGATAACATTTAATATGAAGAAGGCGAGCAGTAAGGGACAGGGAAGTGGTCGTGATGCTGATAGGGCACGCAGAGGCCATGGCCCTGGGCTCGTCAAAACTGTGCCTGCTGCCAAAGCACAAGAAAAACAATCATCTACAATACCTAGCTTTATATCCCAGTTTGCAGGGCGGCGCAGGACACCACTCTTGAAGTCTGACCAGTGCGACCAGCTGGTCAGTTGGATTGCAGCAGATAATGCTTCCAGTTGGTTAAGCACCACCCTGTCTTCCACCAAGTCCAGTCTGGATACTCCTTCCTCCCACCCTGGAGAGCCTGGGCAAACAAGTGATCCCACACTCAGATATTCCGAGGAGCTCTTTTCATCGCCATTCCTTCATTTGGCCCTCTCGCCAAGCACGCTTGAAGCTCTTGAGCATTCACATTCACAAGAAGATGATGGTGGGGAACGACAATTACTGTTTAATGAGGTGGATGATGATGAGACACAGTTGCCAAAAAGTCAACGGCAATTAATGTCTCAAGAAGTTGACGAAGAGGATGAGACACAGTTGTCAATCACTGAGGTTGTTGTTAGGTCAACAAGTCAGGAGGATGAGCAGAGTGAGAAAGTAGAAGAGGAGGTGGTGGCCAATGAAGTCACTTAGAATTTGCGATTTTTCATGAATATTATGTAGAATATTTGTCATACATTCGCAAATTCGAGAATTCGAGATTATATTCTTTATTGTGAAAATCGGCAATGCATTATTCGCGTAATGCATGCGAAATACCGGCGTGGGTCACTTATACTACATTTTTCAAGCTGGTATAAGTTTCCTGAGACTGGAGAAAATGGTTGGCACGGCAGAACATTAGAATAGCTTTATATGCAGATAGAGTGCTCCAATATATTTGCGCTTGCGAATTTTTGGCAATTAATGATGTGCATATTTTTTCGCAATACGTGAAACTTGTAACATCACAGCACTATGTCTGTAGCATGTATGTATAGACAGCAGAATCTATTACACTGCCTAACACCCTGCACTGGAACCAGCTACACTATATCAGGATATAACCTACATTGACTATCTCCCCATAACTATCTGAATTATTTATATAAGTTAACTGTCTAATGTAATACAACAAAGCACAGAGTACAGCAATGACACTGCTGTCTCTTTCATAACTGCAATAAACTTTAGAAAATGGCTGCTGGGGAGGTTCTTATATAGTAAGGGGTAGGCAACTTTCCTATTGGTTGCTAGGGATGTTGCTAAGCTGTGACAAAGCCTTCTCATTGGCCCACAAGCTAGAAGAAGGGAGGGATGATCACCTGATGTGTACTGTGTTCAAAAAACAACCCCCAAAAAAAGAATATTCGTCATTACGAACATATAGCACTATATTCTAAATATTCACGAATTGTCGAAGTGCCGATATTCGAGATAAAAATTTGCAATACGAATATTCGCGCTTAACACTAGAAGTCACTGACCCAACCTGGGAAGGTGAAAAGCCGAGCGAGGACAGCAGCACAGAGGGGGAGGGATTTGCAGCACTGCAACAGGCTGGAAGATGCAGTGGGGTGGCAAATGGGAGAAGGCAGGCCACACCAAACAGGCCCACAACTCTTCCACGGAGCACCCCTTGCGGAAATATCCCTTGCCAAGGGGTAGGTGTTCCGCAGTATGGCGCTTTTTTGAGGAAAGTGCCTCAAAATCTGGACATTGAGGCTTTATATACAAGCATCCAACACGAAATGGGTATAAAAGCTGTAGAATCCTATTTGTACATAGTGTTGATCACGAATATTCGAATTGCAAATTTTTATCGCGAATATAGGTACTTCGAAAATTTGTGAATATTTAGTATATAGTGATATATATTCGTAATTTCAAAAATTTGCATATTACGTGATCATTACCTTGTCAATTTTTCGAGTAAAACAATCGTAGAATAAAACGAATATTCGAATTCGCGAATATTCGCCGAATATTCTACAAAATATTCGCGAAATATTGCGAATTCGAATATGACCCCTGCCGCTCATCACTATTTGTACACGAAAGGCACAAAATTTCATGAACACAATAAGTTTGTTATTACACTTTTACGTTTTTTTCTTACGCATGGACAATTTTATTTTCAGATAAACGGCACCGCGATGGGCACAATTTGTGCACCGAGTTTCGCAAATTTGTTTTTAGAGTGGTGGAGGATAAATATGTTTTCACAGAGCACAATTCACGATACACTGATCACATTTCTTTTTGGGGAAGATACATAGATGATATTTTGATTTTTTGGGATGGCACAGAGTCTGATTTTTTCAATTCACTAGAAACCTCAACGAAAATGATATAGGTCTATCATTTACCGCAGTGATTCAAGAACAGAGTTTGAATTTTTTGGATTTAAAAATCAGCCTCGGGAATTAAAAAATCAGACGGATGGAAAAATTTACACCATAAAAGACTACATTAACTGCACGAGCACAGGAGTAGTATATGCGATCCAATGTGGGTGTCCAAAGCTCTACATTGGTAAAACAACTCAGGAGCTGAGGAGAAGAATTTCGAAACATCTGAGTAGTCTAAATACTAATGAAGAAACAGCTTTGTGTAAACATATAATCAATCAACATGAGGGGAATCCCTCAAGTTAAAAAATTTGGGGTATACAGAAGGTTAGAAGAGGCCCCAGACAGGGTGATATAGACAAGAGGCTACAACAAGAGGAGACAAAGTGGATCTATCGCCTGAAGTCTCTTTCACCAGGAGGAATAAATGAAGGCTTTACTTTTGCTTCATTTTTATAATTCCATTTTCAAGAAAAGTATATAAATGTGGACCAACATTTAAAACTACAAATAAAGAAATAAGAAGATTACGCTATAGAGATAAAAATTCTAATAGACAAAAAAATAGACTAGATGGATAGGGGACTAAGGGCTCTTTCACACTTGCGGCAGGACGGATCCGACAGGCTGTTCACCATGTCGGATCCGTCCTGCCGCTATTTCGCCGTGCCGCCGGACCGCCGCTCCGTCCCCATTGACTATAATGAGGACCGGGGCGGAGCTCCGGCACAGCACGGTGGTGCACGGCGAAAGCTGCCGGACTAAAAAGTCGGATATGCAGCGCCGGAGCTCCGGCACGGCGAAATAGCAGCAGGACGGATCCGACATGGTGAACAGCATGTCGGATCCGTCCTGCCGCAAGTGTGAAAGAGCCCTAATGGATAAAAGGCGCAAAACATGGCCAAATAATATTAAACATTGATAAAAGATATAATAATAAACTTACATCTCAGGAGAAGTGACGTATCATCTCTCGCTACGCCAACCCAGCTCCTATATAAAGAAAATAAGAGTAAGGCCTCATGCACACGACCGTATTTTTTTGCGGTCCGCAAAACGGGGTTCTGTTTTTCCGTGATCCGTGACCGTTTTTTCGTCCGTGGGTCTTCCTTGATTTTTGGAGGATCCACGGACATGAAAAAAAAGTCGTTTTGGTGTCCGCCTGGCCGTGCGGAGCCAAACGGATCCGTCCTGAATTACAATGCAAGTCAATGAAGACGGATCCGTTTGACGTTGACACAATATGGTGCAATTTCAAACAGATCCGTCCCCCATTGACTTTCAATGTAAAGTCAGGAGTTAATATACCATCGGATCGGAGTTTTCTCCAATCCGATGGTATATTTTAACTTGAAGCGTCCCCATCACCATGGGAACGCCTCTATGTTAGAATATACTGTCGGATTTGAGTTACATTGTGAAACTCAAATCCGACAGTATATTCTAACACAGAGGCGTTCCCATGGTGATGGGGACGCTTCAGGTTAGAATATACTAAAAGAACTGTGTACATGACTGCCCCCTGCTGCCTGGCAGGTGCTGCCAGGCAGCAGGGGGCAGCCCCCCCCCCCTGTAGTTATCACATTGGTGGCCAGTGTGGCCGGCCCCCCCCCTCCCCTGTAGTTAACTCATTGGTGGCCAGTGGGCCCCCCCTCCCCTGTAGTTAACTCATTGGTGGCCAGTGCGGCCTGCCCCCCTCCCTCCTCTGTAGTTAACTCGTTGGTGGCCAGTGGGCCCCCCCTCCCTCCCCTGTAGTTAACTCGTTGGTGGCCAGTGGGCCTTCTCCCCTCCCTCCCCCTCCTAATTAAAATCTCCCCCCTATCATTGGTGGCAGCAGAGTGTACAGATCGGAGTCCCAGTTTAATCGCTGGGGCTCCGATCGGTAACCATGGCAACCAGGACGCTACTGCAGTCCCGGTTGCCATGGTTACTTAGCAATTTGTAGAACCATTATACTTACCTGCGAGCTGCGATCTCTGCGTCCGGCCGGGAGCTCCTCCTACTGGTAAGTGACAGGTCCGGCCGGGAGCTCCTCCTACTGGTAAGTGACATGACCTCCTCCTACTGGTAAGTGACATAACGCACTGGCCACCAATGAGTTAACTACAGGGGAGGGGGGGGGGCCGGCCGCACTGGCCACCAATGAGTTAACTACAGGGGAGGGAGGGGGGGGCCGGCCACACTGGCCACCAATGTGTTAACTACAGGGGGGGGGGCTGCCCCCTGCTGCCTGGCAGCACCTTCCAGGCAGCAGGGGGCAGTCATGTACACAGTTCTGTTAGTATATTCTAACCTGAAGCGTCCCCATCACCATGGGAACGCCTCTGTGTTAGAATATACTGTCGGTTCTGAGTTTTCACGAAGTGAAAACTCAGCTATGAAAAAGCTTTTATGCAGACGGATCTTCGGATCCGTCTGTATAAAAACTAACCTACGGCCACGGATCACGGACACGGATGCCAATCTTGTGTGCATCCGTGTTCTTTCACGGACCCATTGACTTGAATGGGTCCGTGAACCGTTGGCCGTGAAAAAAATAGGACAGGTCATATTTTTTTCACGGCCACGAAACACGGATCACGGATGCGGCTGCAAAACGGTGCATTTTCCGGTTTTTCCACGGACCCATTGAAAGTCAATAGGTCCGCGAAAAAAAAAACGGAAAACGGCACAACGGCCACGGGTGCACACAACGGTCGTGTGCATGAGGCCTAAAGGATATGCCATTGCGGTTTCAAAAATAATAATATATGAAAATAACATCCAAAAAGAATAAGATATGAAAATAACATCTATAAACAATCAAAAAATTTAATTGGCATCCAGATGTGCTAGCGATGCCCATATATATATATATATATATATATATATAATATTATTATATATTTTTTAAAGTGTACGGTTTTAAGATCTAGATTAATGAATCCAGTATAAACAAAAGAAAAAGATATATGTGGGTACATATATGTATGTGTGTCCATATGGAGAGATGGGGATAGGGAGAAGAATGGAATTGTGAGTAATGGAGGATATATATGAATATGCATACAAAAAAGGAAAAATGTAAAAGAAGCAGTTTTATAATAAAACATCTAGAAACAGTATTTAAAGTGTATATATCAGTAAAAACTGTTTATAGGTACTGAATTCCCTATTTGAATCAATAATGATATAAATTAATTCACAAATAACTCCCCCCTGCCCCCCTTCTTTCTCTCTTTTTTCTTTTTCCTTTTTTCTTTTTTTCTCTTTTTTCTCTTTTCTCTCCTTTTTCTTTTTTTCTCTTTTTTTCTTTCTTTCTCTTCTTCCTCCTCCCCCTAGTTCTCTCCTTGTTCCATCAGATCATATATTCCATTCTTTTAAAAAACACCCCCCTGGAATAAGTTAGGTAGATATGGGCATCGCTAGCAATATACTGGGACCTACAAGAGGTAATTTACATGAAGTCCCCAGTCATGCGCACTAGAGGAACAGAAGATCCATGTTTCCAAGTCCGCGTGCATGCGCAAAGATTCGGTGCGGCGTACGGGCGAAGATGAGACTGCGGCATGACGTGGAGAGAAGGCGATACCTGGGAAGAAGCTAAGCCTGCAGAGATTGGAGGAGGGTAGCGAAGAGGAGGGGTCACTGTATTAGGAGCCGCATGATTGATCGGATAGTAAACGTCATCACATACCGAACTTTCAAAACATAGTCCCCGCCCCCAAACACACATACCTGCTTTTCCCCTGAAGACGCTGGGTGTCCAGCGAAACATGTCTGGACGCAGGGTGCATGTGTGTTAAACGTTTTTAGAATCAGTGGTGGCAGGCAGGGAGCTCTAACAAGAGCAAATTTCACAGCGCAGTGAGGGGTGTAGGATTGACCACAGGCAGGAATACTCGAGCGGCTGAAGGGAATACAATATATCAGCCTCCCAGTTTAATAGGAGAGCAATAAAAATAGCAGAAGCTCAGATAAGAGCTAATATAATGGTATAAGAGGAGGTTGGAACTGTGACTGTGCACGTAGCCAAGGTCACTCCAACATATTAACCCTCAGTCTTCTGCTGGATAGAAATACAGATAATAAATGGTGTATGAGTAAATAAGTAACCTGCCAGCATACCACTGCGAATTTTTAAAGAGTCTACAATGTCTAAATGGCTGTTTTAAACAAAAAATAAATAATAGTGAAGTTTTAATAAATATACAGCACATAAAAAAGACGAAAATAGGTCACAAGGACCACGTGTATCAGTTACACACAGGGAGAGACACACACACAGAGCTAGGCCTCACCACACTCCAGCCAGGCTCCTCTCCGTACAGGAACACACAGGGTCACTAGTGAGGTGACAGAAAGCGGGGGGAGCAGAGTCAGTAGTGGGGTGAGAGGAGGAGGGTGAGCAGGGTCACAATTGGGGTGACAGGAGGAGGGGGGAGCAGGACGACAGGATGGGGGGGAGCAGGGTCACTAGTGGGGTGACAGGAGGAGGGGGAGCAGGGTCACTAGTGGGCTGACAGGAGGAGGGGGTGCAGGGTCACTAGTGAGGTGACAGAAAGCGGGGGGAGCAGAGTCAGTAGTGGGGTGAGAGGAGGAGGGTGAGCAGGGTCACTAGTGGGGAGACAGGAGGAAGGGGGAGCAGGGTCACAATTGGGGTGACAGGAGGAGGGGGGAGCAGGATGACAGGATGGGGGGGAGCAGGGTCACTAGTGGGGTGACAGGAGGAGGGGGAGCCGGGTCACTAGTGGGCTGACAGGAGGAGGGGTGCAGGGTCACTAGTGGGGTGACAGAAAGCGGGGGGAGCAGAGTCAGTAGTGGGGTGAGAGGAGGAGGGTGAGCAGGGTCACTAGTGGGGAGACAGGAGGAAGGGGGAGCAGGGTCACAATTGGGGTGACAGGAGGAGGGGGGAGCAGGACAACAGGATGGGGGGGAGCAGGGTCACTAGTGGGGTGACAGGAGGAGGGGGAGCCGGGTCACTAGTGGGCTGACAGGAGGAGGGGGTGCAGGGTCACTAGTGGGGTGACAGAGAGCGGGGGGAGCAGAGTCAGTAGTGGGGTGAGAGGAGGAGGGTGAGCAGGGTCACTAGTGGGGAGACAGGAGGAAGGGGGAGCAGGGTCACAATTGGGGTGACAGGAGGAGGGGGGAGCAGGACGACAGGATGGGGGGGAGCAGGGTCACTAGTGGGGTGACAGGAGGAGGGGGAGCAGGGTCACTAGTGGGCTGACAGGAGGAGGGGGTGCAGGGTCACTAGTGGGGTGACAGGAGGAGGGGGGAGCAGGGTCACTAGTGGGGTGACAGGAAGAGGGGGAGCAGGGTCACTAGTGGGGAGACAGGAGGAGGGGGTGCAGGGTCACTAGTGGGGAGACAGGTGGAGGGGGAGCAGGGTCACTAGTGGGGTGACAGGAGGACGCGGGAGCAGGGTCACTATTGGGGTGACAGGAGGAGGGAGTAGCAGGATGACAGAATGGGGGGAGTAGGGTCACTAGTGGGGAGACAGGAGGAGGGTGAGCAGGGTCACTAGTGGGGAGACAGGAGGAGGGGGAGCAGGGTCATTATTGAGGTGACAGGAGAAGGGGGGAGCAGGATGACAGGATGGGGGGGAGTAGGGTCACTAGTGGGGTGACAGGAGGAGGGGGAGCAGGGTAACTAGTGGGCTGACAGGAGGAGGGGGAGCAGGGTCACTAGTGAGGTGACAGGAGGAGGGGGTGCAGGGTCACTAGTGGGGTGACAGAAAGCGGGGGGAGCAGAGTCAGTAGTGGGGTGACAGGAGGAGGGTGAGCAGGGTCACAATTGGGGTGACAGGAGGAGGGGGGAGCAGGATGACAGGATGGGGGGGAGCAGGGTCACTAGTGGGGTGACAGGAGGAGGGGGAGCAGGGTCACTAGTGGGCTGACAGGAGGAGGGGGTGCAGGGTCACTAGTGGGCTGACAGGAGGAGGGGGAGCAGGGTCACTAGTGGGGAGACAGGAGGAGGGGGTGCAGGGTCACTAGTGGGGAGACAGGAGGAGGGGGAGCAGGGTCACTAGTGGGGTGACAGGAGGACGCGGGAGCAGGGTCACTATTGGGGTGACAGGAGGAGGGAGTAGCAGGATGACAGAATGGGGGGAGTAGGGTCACTAGTGGGGAGACAGGAGGAGGGTGAGCAGGGTCACTAGTGGGGAGACAGGAGGAGGGGGAGCAGGGTCATTATTGGGGTGACAGGAGAAGGGGGGAGCAGGATGACAGGATGGGGGGGAGTAGGGTCACTAATGGGGTGACAGGAGGAGGGGGAGCAGGGTAACTAGTGGGCTGACAGGAGGAGGGGGAGCAGGGTCACTAGTGAGGTGACAGGAGGAGGGGAGCAGGGTCACTAGTGGGGTGGCAGGAGGAAGGGGGAGCAGGGTCACTAGTGGGGTTACAGGAGGAGGGGGGAGCAGAGTGACATGATGAGGGGGAGCAGGGTCACTAGTGGGGTGACAGGAGGAGGGGGAGCAGGGTCAATAGTGGGCTGACAGGAGGAGGGGGTGCAGGGTCACTAGTGGGGAGACAGGAGGAGGTGGGAGCAGGGTCACTAGTGGGCTGACAGGAGGAGGGGGTGCAGGGTCACTAGTGGGGTGACAGGAGGAGGGGGGAGCAGGGTCACTAGTGGGCTGACAGGAGGAGGGGGGAGCAGGGTCACTAGTGGGGAGACAGGAGGAGGGGGGACTAGGGTTGCCACCTTTTCTTCAAGCCAAACCCGAACAGAAGGGAGGGCCCCTTTCCAGGCCCCACCCATGTCCCACCTCCAGCCACGCCCATGCCCCGCCTCCAACCACGCCCATGCCCCACCTCCACCCCTGATTGCTGTCGCACCGCAATCGTTACGCCCCTGATCCCACGCCTGCGCCGTACTGTTTAGTATTCGACGCAGGTGCAAGATTTACGGGACGAAGAGGAGAACTCGGACGTCAATCAACTAAACATGGGCGTGCCACTGCCAAAAGGTGAATAGACGGAGCCTCTAGGTGCTGCAGCAACGCCCTCATAGCACCTAGAGGCTCATTAGCATATTATATCTTTATTTTAAGAGAACAGCGGTAGGCAGGGAGTTATAAAACACACTGCTATGCACTGCTGACATTAGCACATCGCTAATGTCAGTCAGCTACATAACGTAATGTTTTTTCTGATTGACAGATTCAGAAACCTGAGGCTGTTTAAACACTGTTACAAACATGCTTCAAATGTTTTATATTTATACCTTTTTAGAAGTAAAGTAAGTGATTATCTGGTGTCACAGTCAGACTCAGTCTTGGTCAGGTTGAAAAACTAGCAGAGCACAGTGGGCACAGTCTGGGCTGGGCACTAGTTGGGCAGGCTGCTGGAGCCTGGAGCTGCTGGAAGAATGATTTCAAATCTCCCTCCCTGCCTCTCTCTCTGATGTCACTTCCTGTGGACTTGACTTAGTTCCTTATCAGAGAGAAGGAGGGAGGGACTGGGAGGCAGGGGAGGAGCGAGGAGACTGGACTGGAGACTACTAAACAGTGAGTGAGCCGCTGCGGCTGCGCTGCCTGCCTGGCAGCAGCATCACTGTAGTGATTGTAGACTGGAGGAGGAGGAGGAGGAGGAGGGGAGGGGGACTGGGGGAGGGAACGTTCCGCTCAGCTCAGCTGATCATCACCCGGCCGGCCGCCGCAGTGAGTGAGTCACTAGTGACAGTGCAGTGCACTCAGGCAGTAGCAGCTTAAATATGCGATCGGACGGACTCCACACTGACTGTCTGCAGTTTCAATGAATAGAATAGAATAATCCTGTGCCCGGGTCTAAGAAAGGCTTGTACCCGGGCACAGGATTACAAACCCGGACTGTCCGGGTCAATCCCGGACGGGTGGCAACCCTAGGGGGAGCAGGGTCACTAGTGGGGAGACAGGAGAAAGTGGGAGCAGGGTCACTAGTGGGCTGACAGGAGGAGGGGGGAGCAGGGTCACTAGTGGGGAGACAGGATGAGGGGGAGCAGGGTCATTATTGGGGTGACACGAGGAGGGGGAGCAGGGTCACTAGTGGGGTTACAGGAGGAGGGGGGAGCAGAGTGACATGATGAGGGGGAGCAGGGTCACTAGTGGGGAGACAGGAGGAAGTGGGAGCAGGGTCACTAGTGGGCTAACAGGAGGAGGGGGGAGCAGGGTCACTAGTGGGGAGACAGGAGGAGGGGGGAGCAGGGTCACTAGTGAGGAGACAGGAGGAGGGGGAGCAGAGAACTGTGAGACTGGACAGAACCATGATTGGAGGAGGGGGGAATCACTTACTTAAAGAATGACAGGCCGGGCTCCTTAGCTCTCCAGTGGCCCTGTTGTGTTTCCATGGGTCCTTGCGCAGCACATCATGCTCTCCTTACTACAGCCGTCAGCCACCATGAGAGCCCTTCTTCTTCCAGCTCCCGCCGGCTTCCTCTGCTGCAGGGCCTGCCACTCCGACCAGTGTACTCGCAAACGTGCACATGCACGCGGCGCACTGGCGCTCCACACTCTGCAGGCCTGGAGATCTTTTATGACAGCAGCAGCACTGCGCAGCGCCAACGCCAGCAACAGTTTGTAAACAATTTTAAAGGGACCGTGCAGAAACGAGTGGGCCCCCCCAGAAGCAGTGGGCCCCGGCACTTGCCCGGGTTAGCACACTGGGTGAACGTTGTGGAGGCTGGGAGCGAGTCGTACCCTTGGATGGCACAGGTGCTACCAACGCCAAGGATTGCGGGCCCTAAGTCGATCAGGGTTTCTGCAAGCACCTACGTCAGTGGCTCAAACCCCCCACTTCTCCTCCTCCACTTCCACCTCAGAATTATTCGCGTGCAGCACCAGTCAGCCATCAGTCGGTAGCTGGAAGCAGTGTAGCACTGCAGTGGGGAAGCGGCAACAGGCTGTGCTGAAGCTGATATGCTTAGGTGATAAACAGCACACCGTCGCAGAGCTGTGGCAGGGGATAAGAGACCAGACTGAGCTGTGGCCTTCGCCACTCAACCTACAACCAGGCATGGTTGTGTCTGATAATGGCCGGAACTTGGTGGCGGCTTTGGAGCTCGGCAAGCTCACACACATCCCATACCTAGCCCACATCTTCAACTTAATGGTTCAGCGGTTTCTCAAAACATACCCCAATTAGTCTGAGCTACTTGTGAAGGTGCGCCACGTGTGTGCTCATTTCTGCAAGTCATCGACAGCTTCAGCCGATCTGTCAACGCTGCAGCAGCACTTGAAATTGCCAGCTCACTGGCTGTTGTGCGACGTGAGCTCGCGCTGGAACTCAACATTCCACATGTTGGCCAGGCTTTGTGAGCAGCAGAGGGCAGAAGTGGAATACCAGCTGCAACATGGTCATCACCTTTCCAGTCAGCTTCCGCTATTCACAAGCGAGGAGTGGGCATGGATGTCTGACCTCTGTGAGGTTTTAAGAAACTTTGATGAATCAACACAGATGGTAAGCGGCGATAACGCTATTATCAGCGTAATCATCCCACTTCTGTGTCTACTCTAACGCTCGCTGTTCACAATTGAGGACGACGCCTTGCATGTTGAAGAGGTGGAAATGGGGGAAAACATTACACATTGTGATATCCAGACCACCCTCAGTTCGTCTTCTCAGAGCGAATTTGACGATGAAGAGGAGGAGGAGTAGCAGGATACGACTGCCTCCGCTACAGAGGGTAGTACCCATAGAAGTTTAATTACATCTGTTCAGCGTGGGTGGACAGAAGAGGAGGAAGAGGATGAGGAGATTGAGAGTGATCCTCCTGATGACGACAGCGAAGTCTTGCCTGTTGGTATTTTAGCACACATGGCTGACTTCATGATAGGCTGCCTTTCCCGCGAGCCGTGCGTTATACGCATTTTAGACAACAAGGATTATTGGTTTTTCACCCTTCTCGACCCCCGCTACAAAGAGAACTTCTCATCTCTCCTTCCTCTGGTGGAGAGGACGAGCAAAAAAGTGCAATATCAGAAGGTCCTTGTTGAAAAATTGCTCCAAAAATTTCAATCTGACAACGCTAGTGGAGTTCGTAGTGGAGCTAGTGGAGTTCGTAGTTCCTTGGGCAACCAAGGAGGGGAGACAAGGGGAACACCAAGCAGTTCCAACAGAGGCAGGGCAACACTCTCCAAAGCCTGGGACAGTTTCATGACACCCCACCAGCACCTTCACCCTGATGTACGGCCTAGGCCTAGATGGTGAAGGAGTACGTAGCAGACCGTGTCAGCGTCCTCAATGATCCCTCTGTGCCTTACAACTACTGGGTGTCCAAGCTGGACAAGTGTCACGAACTGGCGCTCTATGCCTTGGAGGCGCTGGCCTGCCCTGCCGCCAGCGTTTTGTCTGAGTGAAGATTTAGTGCTGCTGGTGACATTATAACAAATAAGCGTATCCGCCTGTCAACTGAAAATGCTGACAGGTTGACTCTCATAAAAATGAACAAGGCCTGGATTGCCCCTGACTTCTGGACTCCACCAGAGGAAAGCGGCTGAACATAAAGGCACTTTAAATGTGTTGTTTATAATGTACTGAATAGACTGTACACCCCTTCCACCACAAAAAAATGGTATATGGTTAAATCTTCCTTTTCTCATCCTCCTCCTCCTCTTCAATCATATCAACATGCTTATTCGTCGCATATAATGCTCTCACATATATGCCATTGCATATAATGTTTTACAGGGTCAGCTCACCTGCAGGCCCTCGCATATAATATTTTTGAGGGTCAGCAAACCTGAAGGCACTCGAGTATAATTTTTTAGATGGTCAGTTCGCCTGCAGGCCCTCGCATATAATTTTTTAGAGGGTCAGCTCACCAGCAGGCCCTCACCTGCAATCTTTTACAGGGTCAGTTCAACTGCAGGCCTTTACCTACAATCTTTTAGAGGGTCAGCTAACCTGCAGGCCCTCGCCTACAATCTTTTACAGGGTCAGCTCACTTGCAGGACCTTGCATATAATGTTTTACAGGGTCAACTCACCTACAGGCCCTTACTTATAATTTTTTAGAGGGTCAGCTCACCTGCAGGTCCTTGATTTGGTGTTTTAGAGGGTTAGCTCAACTGCAGGCCCTCACCTACAATATTTTACAGAGTCAGCTCACCTGCAGGCCGTCGCATATAATGTTTTAGAGGTCAGCTCACCAGCAGGCCCTCACCTACAATATTTACAGGGTCATCTCACCAGCAGGCCCTCAACTATAAACTTTTACAGGGTCATCTCACCTGCAGGCCTTTGAATATAATGTTTTATAGGGTCACCTCACCTGCAGGTCCTCGCATATAGTGTTTTAGAGGGTTAGCTCACCTGCAGGCCCTCACCTACAGTATTTTACAGAGTCAACTCACCAGCAGGCCCTCAACTACAAACTTTTACAGGGTCAGCTCACCTGCAGGCCTTTGCATATAATGTTTTTCAGGGTCACCTCACCTGTAGGCCCTCGCATATAATGTTTTACAGGGTCAACTTACCTGCAGGTCCTCGCATATAGTGTTTTAGAGGGTTAGCTCACTTGCAGGCTCTGACCTACAATATTTTACAGAGTCAGCTCACCTGCAGGCCCTCGACTATAATGTTTTAGAGGGTCAGCTCACCATCAGGCCCTCACCTACAAACTTTTACAGGTTCAGCTCACCTGCAGGCCCTCACATATAATGTTTTACAGGGTCACCTTACCTGCAGGCCCTCGCATATAATGTTTTACAGGGTCAGCTCAACTGTAGGCCCTAGCATATAATTTTTTAGAGGGTCATCTCACAAGCAGGCCCTCACCTACAATCTTTTACAGGGTCAGCTCCCCAGCAGGCCCTCACCTACAATCTTTTACAGGGTCAACTCACCTGCAGGACCTCGCATATAATGTTTTAGAGGGTCAGCTCACCTGCAGGCCCTCACCTACAACCTTTTAGAGGGTGAGCTCATCGGCAGACCCTCACCTACAATCTTTTAGAGGGTCAGCTCACCTGCAGGCCCTTGCATATAATTTGTTAGAGGGTCAGCTCACCTGTAGGCCCTCGCATATAACTTTTTAGAGGGTTAGCTCACCAGCAGGCCCTCAACTACAATCTTTTACAGGGTCAGCTCAACTGCAGGCCCTTACCTACAATCTTTTAGAGGGTCAGCTCACCTGCAGGTCCCCGCATATAGTATTTTAGAGGGATAGCTCACCTGCTAGCCCTCACCTACAATATTTTACACAGTCAGCTCAACTGCAGGCCCTCGCATATAATGTTTTAGAGGGTCAGCTCAGCAGCAGGACCTCACCTACAATTTTTTACAGGGTCAGCTCACCAGCAGGCCCTCAACTACAAACTTTTACAGGGTCAGCTCACCTCCAGGCCTTTGCATATAATGTTTTTCAGGGTCAACTTACCTGCAGGTCCTTGCATATAGTGTTTTAGAGGGTTAGCTCACTTGCAGGCTCTGACCTACAATATTTTACAGAGTCAGCTCACCTGCAGGCCTTCGCCTATAATGTTTTAGAGGGTCAGCTCACCAGCAGGCCCTCACCTACAAACTTTAACAGGTTCAGCTTACCTGCAGGCCCTCGCATATAATGTTTTACAGGGTCACCTTACCTGCAGGCCCTCACATATAATGTTTTACAGGGTCAGCTCACCTATAGGCCCTAGCATATAATTTTTTAGAGGGTCAGCTCACAAGCAGGCCCTCACCTACAATCTTTTACAGGGTCAGCTCCCCAGCAGGCCCTCACCTACAATCTTTTACAGGGTCAACTCACCTGCAGGACCTCGCATATAATGTTTTAGAGGGTCAGCTCACCTGCAGGCCCTCACCTACAACCTTTTAGAGGGTCAGATCACCAGCAGGCCCTCAACTACAATCTTTTACAGGGTCAGCTCAACGGCAGGCCCTTACCTACAATCTTTTACAGGGTCAGTTGAACTGCAGGCCCTTGCATATACGGTAATATTTTAGAGGGTTAGCTCACCTGCTAGCCATCACCTACAATATTTTACACAGTCAGCTCAACTGCAGGCCCTCGCATATAATGTTTTAGAGGGTCAGCTCAGCAGCAGGACCTCACTCACAATCTTTTACAGGGTCAGCTCACCAGCAGGCCCTCACCTACAAACTTTTACAGGGTCAGCTCACATACAGGTCTTCGCATAAAATGTTTTATAGGGTCAGCTCACCTGCATGCCCTAGCATATAATTTTTTAGAGGGTCAGCTCACCTGCAGGCCCTCGCATATAATGTTTTACAGGGTCCGCTCACCTGTAGGCCCTAACCTACAATCTTTTACAGGGTCAGCTCACCAGCAGGCCCTCACCTACAATCTTTTACAGGTTTAGCTCACCTGCAGGACCTCGCATATAATGTTTCATAGGGTCCGTTCACCTATAGGCCCTAACCTACAATCTTTTAGAGGCTCAGCTCACCTGCAGGCCCTCACATAAAATCTTTTACAGAGTCACCTCACCTGCAGGCCCTCGCATATAATGTTTTACAGGGTCATCTCATCTACAGGCCCTCGCATATAATTCTTTAGAGGGTCAGCTCACCTGCACGCCCTCACCTACAATCTTTTACAGGGACATCTCACCTGCAGTCCCTCGCATATAATGTTTTAGAGGGTCAGCTCACCTGCAGGCCCTCACCTACAAACTTTTAATAGGTCAGCTCACCTGCAGACCCTAGCATATAATGTTTTACAGGGTCATCTCACCTGTAGGCCCTCGCATATAATGTTTTATAGGGTCAGCTCACCTGCAGGCTCTCACCTACAACTTTTTACAGGGTCAGCTCACCAGCAGGTCCTCAACTATAATCATTTACAGGGTCAACTCACCTGCAGGCCCTCGCATATAATATTTTAGAGGGTAAATTCACAAGCAGGCCCTTAACTACAATCTTTTACAGTGTCAGCTCACCTGCAGGCCCTTGCATGTAATGTTTTGGAGGGTCAGCTCACCAGCAGGCCCTCTCCTACAATCTTTTAGAGAAGGGATGCTCAACCTGCTGCCCTCCAGCTGTTGTAAAACTACAACTCCCACAATGCCCTGCTGTAGGCTGATAGCTGAAGTCTGTTCAGGCATGCTGGAAGTTGTAGTTTTGCAACAGCTGGAGGGCCGCAGGTTGAGCATGCCTGTTTTAGAGGGTTAGCTCACCTGCAGGCCCTCGCCTACAAGTCCAGTCTCACAATCCAAGAGTCTGGTCAACACAAGCCTCGCCCTGACGGCACACTGGGTGATCGTTGTGGAGGCCGGGAGTGAGTCGGCTGCTGGCACCAGACTTGCCCTCCAATAAATCCTCCTTAAAGGATTTAAAGTTTACTCATTCCAATTACAGGGCCTAGAAAGAGTCCTGCATTGTTATTTATCGTCACTACCTCCCTCTTCCTTGGATGTGGTAGCTGTTTCTCAGGCTCCCTCTTCGGAATCAAACCCTGATTCCCCGTTACCTGTGGTGACCATGGTAGGCTCAGAAAATAACATTGAAAGTTGATAGGGCATCCGAATGGATCATCGCAGTCACAGGGACGTGCAATCGGCCCTAGGTTATCTAGAGTCATCAAAGCGGCAGCAGGCCTTCGCCCATGTTTTAGATGGTCAGATCCGCAGCAGGCCCTCGCCCATAATTTTTTCGATGGTCAGCTTAGCAGCAGGCCCTTAACCTTAATTTTTTTGATGGTCAGCTCCACAGCAGGCCCTCAGCCATAATGTTTTAGAAGGTCAGCTTAGCAGCAGGCCGTCAACTATAATTTTTTCGATGGTCAGCTAAGCAGCAGTCACTCTCCCATAATTTTTTCAATGGTCAGCTGAGCAGCAGGCCCTCACCCCTAATATTTTAGAGGGTCAGCTCAGCAGCAGGCCCTCACACCTAATGTTTTTGATGGTCAAATCAGCAGGCCCTTGCTCCAAATGTTTTTGAGGGTCACCAGCAGGCCATTAATCGTAATTTTTCAAATGCCCTCATTTATGTGTAACAAAAGGGTGTATTGGAGTGTCGGTTCCTTGTAATTTTTGGTATTCCTTTCACTTAGTGCATAGGCTTTATGAGTGTAGGAGTCCCACTGCCTGAACAATTGTAACACAATGTGAATACACAGGTTGTATCGGAGTGCCTCTTGCTTGTAATTTCTGGCAGCACTTGCACTTTATATACACCTAAATATACAGGAAAGAATGTTTCATAAATTTTTTTCCTCTAAAATAGATTTTATCTTTTGTTTTGTGCGTATTATTGTCAGTCTGTAAAAGTGGCGTACTACTCAGAGAACATCGTTCCCAGCAGCGACCTGGGAGTTCAAGATGCATCCAGACATCCTCCCCATTAGTGTTGGGGGCGTGAATATTCGAATAGCGAATATTAATCGCGAATATCCGCACTTCTAAAATTTGCGAATATTAAGAATATAGTGATATACAGTCAGGTCCATAAATATTGGGACATCAACACAATTCTAACATTTTTGGCTCTATACACCACCACAATGGATTTGAAATTAAACAAACAAGATGTGCTTTAACTGCAGACTGTCAGCTTTAATTTAAGGGTATTTACATCCAAATCAGGTGAACGGTGTAGGAATTACAACAGTTTCCACATGTGCCTCCCACTTGTTAAGGGACCAAAAGTAATGGGACAGTTGGCTTCTCCGATGTTCCATGGCCAGGTGTGTGTTATCCCAATTACAATGATCAGATAAAAGGTCCAGACTTAATTTCAAGTGTGCTATTTGCATTTGGAATCTGTTGCTGTCAACTCTCAAGATGAGATCCAAAGAGCTGTCTCTATCGGTGAAGCAAGCCATCATTAGGCTGAAAAAACAAAACAAACCCATCAGAGAGATAGCAAAAACATTAGGCGTGGCCAAAACAACTGTTTGGAACATTCTTAAAAAGAAGGAACGCACCGGTGAGTTCAGCAACACCAAAAGACCCGGAAGACCACGTTAAACAACTGTGGTGGATGACCGAAGAATTATTTCCCTGGTGAAGAAAACACGCTTCACAACAGTTATTCAGATCAAGAACACTCTCCAGGAGGTAGGTGTATGTGGGTCAAATTTAAAAATCAAGAGAAGACTTCACCAGAGTGAATACAGAGGGTTCACCACAAGATGTAAACCATTGGTGAGCCTCAAAAACAGGAAGGCCAGATAAGAGTTTGCCAAATGACATCTCTCCTTACTACAGCTGTCAGCCACCATGGGAGCCCTTTTCTTCCAGCTACCGCCGCCTTCCTCTGCTGCAGGGCCTGCCACTCCGACCAGTGTACTCGCGAACGTGCACATGCATGCGGCACACTGACGCTCCACACTTTGCAGGCCTGGAGATCTTTTATGACGGCAGCAGCGCCAGCAACAGTTTGTAAAAATTTTTAAAGGGACCGTGCAGAAACGAGTGGGCCCCCCCAGAAGCAGTGGGCCCCGGCACTTGCCCGGGTTTGCACACTGGGTGAACGTTGTGGAGGCTGGGAGCGAGTCGTACCCTGGAGTCATACCCTGGGATGGCACAGGTGCTACCGACGCCAAGGATTGCGGGCCCTAAGTCGATCAGGGTTTCTGCAAGCACCTACGTCAGTGGCTCAAACCCCCCACTTCTCCTCCACTTCCACCTCAGAATAATTCGCGTGCAGCACCAGTCAGTAGCTAGAAGCAGTGTAGCACTGCAGTGGAGAAGCGGCAACAGGCTGTGCTGAAGCTGATATGCTTAGGTGATAAACAGCACACCGCCACAGAGCTGTGGCAGGGCATAAGAGACCAGACAAAGCTGTGGCCTTCGCCACTCAACCTACAACCAGGCATGGTTGTGTCTGATAATGGCCGTAACTTGGTGGCGGCTTTGGAGCTCGACAAGCTCACGCACATCCCATGCCTAGCCCATGTGTTAAGCTTAGTGGTTCAGCGGTTTCTCTACCCCAATTTGCCTGAGCTACTGGTGAAGGTGCGCCACGTGTGTGCACATTTCCGCAAGTCATCGACAGCTTCAGACGGTCTGCCAACGCTGCACCAGCGCTTGAAATTGCCAGCTCACCGGCTGTTGTACGACGTGAGCACACGCTGGAACTCGACGTTCCACATGTTGACCAGGCTTTGTGAGCAGCAGAGGGCAGTAGTGGAATACCAGCTGCAACATGGTCATCGCCACACATACACCTACCTTCTGGAGAGTGTTCTTGATCTGAACAACTGTTGTGAAGCGTGTTTTCTTCACCAGGGAAATAATTCTTCGGTCATCCACCACAGTTGTTTAACGTGGTCTTCCGGGTCTTTTGGTGTTGCTGAGCTCACCGGTGCGTTCCTTCTTTTTAAGAATGTTCCAAACAGTTGTTTTGGCCACGCCTAATGTTTTTGCTATCTCTCTGATGGGTTTGTTTTGTTTTTTCAGCCTAATGATGGCTTGCTTCACAGATAGTGACAGCTCTTTGGATCTCATCTTGAGAGTTGACAGCAACAGATTCAGAATGCAAATAGCACACTTGAAATTAACTCTGGACCTTTTATCTGATCATTGTAATTGGGATTACACACACCTGGCCATGGAACATCTGAGAAACCAACTGTCCCATTACTTTTGGTCCCTTAACAAGTGGGAGGCACATGTGCAAACTGTTGTAATTCCTACACCGTTCACCTGATTTGGATGTAAATACCCTCAAATAGAGTTGAGCGAACACCTGGATGTTCGGGTTCGAGAAGTTCGGCCGAACTTCCCGGAAATGTTCGGGATCCGAACCCGATCCGAACTTCGTCCCGAACCCGAACCCCATTGAGGTCAATTGGGACCCGAACTTTTGGGCACTAAAAAGGCTGTAAAACATCCCAGGAAAGAGCTAGAGGGCTGCAAAAGGCAGCAACATGTAGGTAAATCCCCTGCAAACAAATGTGGATAGGGAAATGAATTAAAATAAAAATAAAAAAAATAAAAATGAACCAATATCAATTGGACAGAGGTCCCATAGCAGAGAATCTGGCTTCACGTCAGCAGAGAATCAGTCTCTTCATGCCATAGCAAAGAATCTGGCTTCATGTCAGCAGAGAATCAGTCTCTTCATGCCATAGCAGAGAATCTGGCTTCATGTCAGCGCAGAATCAGTCTTCATGTCATAGCAGAGAATCAAGCTTCACGTCACCCACCACTGGAACAGGCCACTGTCACACATTTAGGCCCCGGCACCCAGACAGAGGAGAGAGGTCCCGTAACAGAGAATCTGGCCTTATGTCAGCGCAGAATCTGTCTTCATGTCATAGCAGAGAATCAGGCATCACGTCACCCACCACTGGAACAGGCCACTGTCACACATTTAGGCCCAGGCACCCAGGCAGAGGAGAGAGGTCCCGTAACAGAGAATCTGGCCTTATGTCAGCGCAGAATCTGTATTCATGTCATAGCAGAGAATCAGGCTTCACGTCACCCACCACTGGAACAGGCCACTGTCACACATTTAGGCCCCGGCACCCAGACAGAGGAGAGCGGTCCCGTAACAGAGAATCTGGCCTTATGTCAGCGCAGAATCTGTCTTCATGTCATAGCAGAGAAACAGGCTTCACGTCAGCCACCACTGGAACAGGCCACTGTCACACATTTAGGCCCAGGCACCCAGGCAGAGGAGAGAGGTCCTGTAACAGAGAATCTGGCCTTATGTCAGCGCAGAATCTGTATTCATGTCATAGCAGAGAATCAGGCTTCACGTCACCCACCACTGGAACAGGCCACTGTCACACATTTAGGCCCCCGGCACCCAGACAGAGGAGAGAGGTCCTGTAACAGAGAATCTGGCCTTATGTCAGCACAGAATCTGTCTTCATGTCATAGCAGAGAATCAGGCATCACGTCACCCACCACTGGAACAGGCCACTGTCACACATTTAGGCCCCCGGCACCCAGACAGAGGAGAGAGGTCCTGTAACAGAGAATCTGGCCTTATGTCAGCACAGAATCTGTCTTAATGTCATAGCAGAGAATCAGGCTTCACGTCACCCACCACTGGAACAGGCCACTGTCACACATTTAGGCCCAGGCACCCAGGCAGAGGAGAGAGGTCCCTATCACGGTCGGCGTGGCTATCACATCCGTGACACAGAGGGAGGGAACGAGGAAGGCCCTGCCCAAGTGAGAGGGAAGATGGTGACCCCTGACTCACCTGGCGGCTGGCACCTGGCTGCCCTGACGTCCCTAGACGGGTTCCTCACCCGTACGCCGATCACGTGCCTAAAGCCCTGGCTTTCCCTGAGCTGAGCCCTAGGTAGTGAACAGGGCGATGGGAACACTAGTCCGCACCACTAACTCTAAGGGAAAACACCAAGGGGAGGACAGACAACACAGACTCAACATATATTCCCAGGTGGGCGACAACAGGAGACAACAATAAGCCAAACAGGGATCCGGAGGGTAGCACACAGGAACAACAACCAGGATTAACCACTCCAGTGGGTCAGTATAGATGTACAGGCAGGAAGCTCTATAACTGGCAACTAGAGAAGTGTGAGGGGAGAATATAAGGAGGTAGGGAGTGGCAGACACGAAACAGCTGAGGAGGAGAAGCTACGGATCCCTGAGAGAGACAAAAAGGATAGCAAGGCAAGCACAGAAAACAATAACTAAGAAACACCATGATCTTTAGATATAGAGCGCGCAGCCACCCGCTGCGACTTCCTGACCCCGGGTATAACGGAGTCAGACGTGGCTCTTGATACCCTCGTGACAGTACCCCCCCTTTCACGAGGGGCCTCCGGACACTCAGGACCAGGTCTCTCCGGATGAGAGGCATGGAAAGTCTGAATTAACCTGTTGGCGTTTACCTCTGACGCTGGAACCCACATTCTTTCCTCGGGACCGTAACCCCTCCAATGCACAAGATACTGAAGAGAGCGGCGGACCCGACGAGAATCAACAATTCTGGCTATTTGAAACTCCAGATTACCATCCACAATAACAGGAGGAGGTGGCAGCGGCGATGGTTCTAGAGGTGGAACATACTTCTTGAGTAACGATTTATGGAAGACGTTATGGATCTTAAAAGTCTGAGGTAGCTCCAGGCGAAAAGCCACAGGGTTAATGACGGCTACTATTTTATAGGGACCAATGAACCTAGGACCCAGTTTCCAAGAAGGAACCTTCAACTTAATATTCCTAGTAGACAACCACACATAGTCATTCACTCCTAGGTCCGGACCTGGCGACCGTTTCTTATCGGCCATGCATTTATATTTACCACTCATCTTTTTCAAGTTAACTTGCACCTTCTGCCATACCGATGAAAGAGATGAAGAAAACCTTTCCTCTTCGGGAACCCCAGAAGACCCCCCCTCTTTGAAAGTACAAAATTGGGGATGAAAACCGTATGCACCAAGGAATGGTGACTTGCCAGTGGACTCCTGATAATGATTATTTATGGCAAACTCAGCTAACGGTAAGTATGATGACCACAACTCTTGGTTTTCAGACACAAAACACCTTAAATATGTTTCTAGGTTTTGGTTGGTACGCTCAGTCTGTCCATTCGACTGAGGATGGAAAGCTGAGGAAAAGGACAAGTGAACCCCCAAACGGGAACAAAAAGCTTTCCAAAACTTAGAAATAAACTGGGTTCCCCGATCCGAAACCACATCGGAAGGGACCCCGTGAAGCTTCACGATTTCACTGATAAACAACTGAGCGAGAGTTTTAGCATTAGGAAGTGCGGGTAGCGCAATAAAGTGTACCATTTTGCTAAACCTGTCTACTACTACCAAGATAACTGTTTTACCCGCCGACAACGGTAAGTCAGGGATTAAATCCATAGACAGATGTGTCCATGGCCTATTGGGAATGAAAAGTGGCAATAAAGACCCTGCTGGACGTGTATGAGAGACTTTCGCGCGTGCACAAGTAGAACAAGTAGACACGAAATCCATTACATCCTGACGCAACCTTGGCCACCAAAAACGACGAGATAAAAGCTCCAAGGTTGCTTTACTACCCGAGTGCCCAGCAAGTGCCGAATTATGATGTTCTTTTAATAATTCAAGACGCAGGTTTAACGGTACAAACAATTTCTCTGAGGGGCAAGAGGCCGGGGCGTCCCCCTGAGCCTCTAACACCTTTCCCTCTAGAACAGAGTGTACAGCAGAGACAACCACTCCTCTTTGTAAAATAGGTACCGGATCACAAACATTACCCCCTCCAGGGAAACTACGAGATAATGCGTCTGCCTTGGTATTTTTTGCCCCAGAATGATAGGTGATTACAAAGTTAAATCTGGTAAAGAATAGCGACCACCTAGCTTGTCTAGGGGTGAGACGTTTAGCCGATTCTAGGTACAGAAGGTTCTTGTGATCCGTAATCACCGTGACGGGGTGGATAGCTCCCTCTAAGAAGTGACGCCACTCTTCAAGCGCCAGTTTAATCGCCAACAGTTCCCTATTTCCAATATCATAATTCTTCTCTGCAGAAGATAATTTTTTGGAAAAGAAAGCGCAAGGACGCCATTTGCCAGGAGACGGACCCTGAGACAATACAGCTCCCACTCCCACCTCTGACGCATCTACCTCGACAATAAAAGGCTGGGAGACATCAGGTTGAATTAGAACAGGTGCCGAGGTAAACCTCTCCTTTAGAGAGGAAAATGCATCTTTAGCGGCGTCAGACCATTTGGAAAAATCCGTCCCCTTCCTAGTCATGTCGGTAAGGGGTTTAACGATCACTGAATAATTTTTAATGAACTTTCTATAGAAATTAGCGAAACCCAAAAACCGTTGTAGGGCTTTAAGGTTCTCAGGAAGATCCCAATCTAAAATTGCCTGGACCTTCCCAGGATCCATGCGGAAACCTGAAGCAGATAATAGATATCCCAGGAACTGTAATTCCTGAACAGCGAAGACACATTTTTCAATTTTCGCATATAATTTATTCGTCCGTAGGACCTGCAGTACTTGCCTGACATGCACCTCATGTGTTTTCAGATCAGCCAAATAAATTAAGATATCATCTAGGTATATGACTACAAACCTGCCGATGAGATGACTAAAAATATCATTAACGAAATGTTGGAAGACAGCAGGGGCATTGGTCAGACCGAAAGGCATAACAAGATTTTCATAATGCCCCTCAGGGGTGTTAAAAGCTGTCTTCCACTCATCCCCTTCCCTGATACGAATCAGATTGTAGGCCCCCCTAAGATCAAGTTTGGAGAACCACTTAGCACCCGCAATCTGATTAAAAAGGTCAGGAATGAGAGGAAGAGGGTATGGGTCACGGATGGTTATCTGGTTTAACTCACGGAAATCTAAGCAAGGACGCAGGCCCCCATCTTTCTTTTTAACAAAGAAAAACCCTGCAGCCACGGGTGAAGAAGAGGGTCTGATGTGTCCCTTAGCCAGACTCTCGGAGATATAATCTTTCATGGCTTGTCTCTCGGGACCCGAAAGATTATACAACCTGGACTTGGGTAATTTTGCCCCGGGAATCAGGTTAACCGGGCAATCATAAGGACGATGAGGTGGTAGTTTCTGACAACCCTTTTCAGAAAAAACGTCCTCAAAGTCCGAAATAAATGTAAGTAGGGAAGCTATGGAGGCGATTAAGCAATTGTTATTTAAGCAATTCTCTCTGCAATGCTCACTCCACTCCAATATCTCCCTGGCCTGCCAATCCACCACTGGATTGTGCGCTACCAACCAGGGAAGACCCAATACCACCGGAGAGGGAAGGCCCTCCAGAACGTAACATGAAAGACACTCATTATGGTGGTCCCCTACCCGAAGGTGTAAATTACGAACAATGTGGGTGAGGTTTCTCTGAGACAGAGGAGCAGAATCTATAGCGAATACGGGAATAGGTCTCTGCAGCGTACAGAGAGACAAACCCATAGTGCGGGCAAAATGGGCATCAATCAAGTTTACCCCTGCTCCACTGTCTAGAAAAACAGAAATAGACTCCGTCTTAACACCAAAAACAATGACCGCTGGTAACACAAATTGAGATGTTCGTATGGAGGAAACGTATACCCCCCGGCTGACATCCTCCGCACAGCCCGGGGTTAGTAGTTTTCCGACGGTCTTTTGTTTTTGAGAAAGGAGGGACAGACATTAATGAAATGACCCCTCCCCCCACAGAAAAAACAAGCCCCCCCCCCCACGGCGAATCTCGGGAGGACGGACCTGACGAGAAGTTCCGCCTAGCTGCATAGGCTCATCTAAGTCAGTACAGGCTGACTGTTGCTTGGGAGAGGTAACCAATTGCTCCGGAATTTTCGATCTCTCCCTAAGACGTCTATCTATTCTGATAGAGAGGGACATAACAGCATCAAGGGAAAGGGGGGTCTCATACAGCGCCAGTGCATCCTTAACCCTTTCAGATAACCCAGAGCAGAACTGACTCCTGAGAGCCGGGTCGTTCCACTGAGTATCCGTAGCCCACCTACGGAACTCTGAGCAATATTCCTCTGCTGACCGATCTCCCTGTAGGAGTCTCCGTAACTTCGACTCAGCCAAGGCGACTCGGTCAGGGTCATCATATATGAGACCCAAAGCCCCAAAAAATCCCTCCACTGACCGAAGAGCCTGAGAACCAGGGGGTAACGAGAACGCCCAGGATTGCGGATCCCCCTGAAGCAGGGAAATGACAATCCCAACCCGCTGTTCTTCATGACCTGAGGAGTAAGGGCGCAACTTAAAATATAATTTGCAGGCCTCACGGAACGTTGCAAATTTGTCCCTTCCCCCAGAAAATCTGTCGGGAAGAGCAACCTTGGGTTCAGTGACAACCTGGTTACCCATAGCAACCGCAGGGGGTGCGGTCTGCTGCATTTGCTGCTGTTGTTGGAGAACAGACGTCTTCAATCCTGCCACCTCCAAAGACAGGTTTTGAAGCTGTTCTGCCAAGGCATCAATAGGATCCATATTGGATTCTAAGTAGAGAGAGAAAAAAAAAAACAACAAACAAAAAATTAAAAAAAAAAAAAAAAAATTATTTTTTTTTCTCAAAAAGTAAGGGCCAGTTATAATATCACGGTCGGCGTGGCTATCACATACGTGACACAGAGGGAGGGAACGAGGAAGGCCCTGCCCAAGTGAGAGGGAAGATGGTGACCCCTGACTCACCTGGCGGCTGGCACCTGGCTGCCCTGACGTCCCTAGACGGGTTCCTCACCCGTACGCCGATCACGTGCCTAAAGCCCTGGCTTTCCCTGAGCTGAGCCCTAGGTAGTGAACAGGGCAATGGGAACACTAGTCCGCACCACTAACTCTAAGGGAAAACACCAAGGGGAGGACAGACAACACAGACTCAACATATATTCCCAGGTGGGCGACAACAGGAGACAACAATAAGCCAAACAGGGATCCGGAGGGTAGCACACAGGAACAACAACCAGGATTAACCACTCCAGTGGGTCAGTATAGATGTCCAGGCAGGAAGCTCTATAACTGGCAACTAGAGAAGTGTGAGGGGAGAATATAAGGAGGTAGGGAGTGGCAGACATGAAACAGCTGAGGAGGAGAAGCTACGGATCCCTGAGAGAGACAAAAAGGATAGCAAGGCAAACACAGAAAACAATAACTAAGAAACACCATGATCTTTAGATATAGAGCGCGCAGCCACCCGCTGCGACTTCCTGACCCCGGGTATAACGGAGTCAGACGTGGCTCTTGATACCCTCGTGACAGTCCCGTAACAGAGAATCTGGCCTTATGTCAGCGCAGAATCTGTATTCATGTCATAGCAGAGAATCAGGCTTCACGTCACCCACCACTGGAACAGGCCACTGTCACACATTTAGGCCCAGGCACCCAGGCAGAGGAGAGAGGTCCCGTAACAGAGAATCTGGCCTTATGTCAGTGCAGAATCTGTATTGATGTCATAGCAGAGAATCAGGCTTCACGTCACCCACCACTGGAACAGGCCACTGTCACACATTTAGGCCCCGGCACCCAGACAGAGGAGAGCGGTCCCGTAACAGAGAATCTGGCCTTATGTCAGCGCAGAATCTGTCTTCATGTCATAGCAGAGAATCAAGCTTCACGTCACCCACCACTGGAACAGGCCACTGTCACACATTTAGGCCCCGGCACCCAGGCAGAGGAGAGAGGTCCCGTAACAGAGAATCTGGCCTTATGTCAGCGCAGAATCTGTATTCATGTCATAGCAGAGAATCAGGCTTCACGTCACCCACCACTGGAACAGGCCACTGTCACACATTTAGGCCCAGGCACCCAGGCAGAGGAGAGAGGTCCCGTAACAGAGAATCTGGCCTTATGTCAGCGCAGAATCTGTATTCATGTCATAGCAGAGAATCAGGCTTCACGTCAGCCACCACTGGAACAGGCCACTGTCACACATTTAGGCCCAGGCACCCAGGCAGAGGAGAGAGGTCCCGTAACAGAGAATCTGGCCTTATGTCAGCGCAGAATCTGTATTCATGTCATAGCAGAGAATCAGGCTTCACGTCACCCACCACTGGAACAGGCCACTGTCACACATTTAGGCCCCGGCACCCAGACAGAGGAGAGCGGTCCCGTAACAGAGAATCTGGCCTTATGTCAGCGCAGAATCTGTCTTCATGTCATAGCAGAGTATCAGGCTTCACGCCAGCCACCACTGGAACAGGCCACTGTCACACATTTAGACCCAGGCACCCAGGCAGAGGTCCCGTAACAGAGAATCTGGCCTTATGTCCGCGCAGAATCTGTATTCATGTCATAGCAGAGAATCAGGCTTCACGTCACCCACCACTGGAACAGGCCACTGTCACACATTTAGGCCCCCGGCACCCAGACAGAGGAGAGAGGTCCTGTAACAGAGAATCTGGCCTTATGTCAGCACAGAATCTGTCTTCATGTCATAGCAGAGAATCAGGCATCACGTCACCCACCACTGGAACAGGCCACTATCACACATTTAGGCCCAGGCACCCAGGCAGAGGAGAGAGGTCCCGTAACAGAGAATCTAGCCTTATGTCAGCACAGAATCTGTCTTAATGTCATAGCAGAGAATCAGGCTTCACGTCACCCACCACTGGAACAGGCCACTGTCACACATTTAGGCCCAGGCACCCAGGCAGAGGAGAGAGGTCCCGTAACAGAGAATCTGGCCTTATGTCAGCGCAGAATCTGTATTCATGTCATAGCAGAGAATCAGGCTTCACGTCACCCACCACTGGAACAGGCCACTGTCACACATTTAGGCCCAGGCACCCAGGCAGAGGAGAGAGGTCCCGTAACAGAGAATCTGGCCTTATGTCAGCGCAGAATCTGTATTCATGTCATAGCAGAGAATCAGGCTTCACGTCACCCACCACTAAAACAGGCCACTGTCACACATTTAGGCCCCGGCACCCAGACAGAGGAGAGCGGTCCCGTAACAGAGAATCTGGACTTATGTCAGCTCAGAATCTGTCTTTATGTCATAGCAGAGAATCAAGCTTCACGTCACCCACCACTGGAGCAGGCCACTGTCACACATTTAGGCCCCGGCACCCAGGCAGAGGAGAGAGGTCCCGTAACAGAGAATCTGGCCTTATGTCAGCGCAGAATCTGTATTCATGTCATAGCAGAGAATCAGGCTTCACGTCACCCACCACTGGAACAGGCCACTGTCACACATTTAGGCCCCGGCACCCAGGCAAGGGAGAGAGGTCCCGTAACAGAGAATCTGGCCTTATGTCAGTGCAGAATCTGTATTCATGTCATAGCAGAGAATCAGGCTTCACGTCACCCACCACTGGAACAGGCCACTGTCACACATTTAGGCCCCGGCACCCAGACAGAGGAGAGCGGTCCCGTAACAGAGAATCTGGCCTTATGTCAGCGCAGAATCTGTCTTCATGTCATAGCAGAGAATCAAGCTTCACGTCACCCACCACTGGAACAGGCCACTGTCACACATTTAGGCCCCGGCACCCAGACAGAGGAGAGAGGTCCCGTAACAGAGAATCTGGCCTTATGTCAG